>NC_132840.1:17849281-18149281 GCF_048164855.1 Canis lupus baileyi
CATGGGCAGCCGCTGCTGTGTCCCCACTCTTTGGAGAGGGGGGTCCACAAAGAAAGGAGGGATGGAGAATGAGAGTCCTAAGCTAAGATTCCTGGATCCCAGCATCCCCAAAGAAGGCTCTGCTCCCAGGTTTGCAAGTTAGGGCAATCAGTGCATTCTTTTCTTCCCGCTTTAAGCCAGTTAAAGTGTCTCCAGCACTGGCAGCCAGAAAGGTCCTAAATAATACTCTAATACTAATGCAGAGAGGCGCATCTCTCCTGGTGGCCCCGGGGCTGCGCATACCTCTGCCCAGTTGTGAAGGGCAAAAAGCACCCTCCTTACCTGACCCTCCCCTCCCTGTCTTCTGTGGTTTCCTCCAAGCCCTACTCCCCCAAGAATTTCCTTTTGCTTTGTAGTTCAGAGCTGTCATGCTCCTTCTGGGAGGAGCCTGATGGATAAGGTCCTAGGCACAGATAGCACAGTGCAGTCACCACTAAAACTTACCAAGTGACTCTCCTGCTGATAATTAGGGTATGATGGTTACCACCATGTGATGGGGTACCTACCTCCTTCAGGATAAATCCCCACCTCCTTCACGCAGCAGACAATCCCTGCCCTGACCTGCCATCCATCTGCCTGCCCCTATATGCTGAGCCTCTCTTGGATCGATGTTGAAATGCCAGGCTCTCTAGGCTGCTGGATCTATGCATGCGTTTTCCCCTTTGTTCTGGTTGTCACTGATGGGTCATGATGACCCAAAGGACAATCTTTCACGCCAGAGTAGAGAAATTTATCAGGTTGGTAATGAGCCTACAGCATGCATTTGGTTGGAGGTTTGAAGACAAATCTATGTCATTATACTTATTCAGAAACACCTCTGTCTCCAGAAGGAGAAATGAAAGGAAGGAACACAACAGAAGGAGCCAAAGAGGACACAGTCGGCAAGAACACATCCCCGTCAGCAACATTCTTGGAGTTTCAGAAATGGTTGAAATAAAGAGAGAAAGAAAGAGATAAGACTGTACAATGTTCACATTTCTGCAACCACAAAGGACAGGGAGGAACAGGAGTGGCACCGAGTCTGGGCAGAGCGCAGTGGCCGAGATCAAAAGGGAAAGTGTTTGCTTCCTGGGCTCCCTGCCTGCCTCATTTTTCTGCCACTGGACTGTGAGCAGCCTCTAGCAGCTCTAGGACCGAGTTTCTGAATCCGAAAGGCCTCACTGATCCCACCTGATGGCCCTGCTGCACAGACTAGGTGGTGCCAGTGGGCGTGGGGCTGCTAGGGGTCCCTGCTAATCTTGTACTTGCCCTTCCTGTTTTGTGCTACCATCAAAGAGTGACAAGCCCACACGGAAGGGGCAGAACAGGGCTTGCAATCTTTCAAGACTCACTTGGGAGGTGCCCCTGCCCAGGAGCTTTCTTTTTCTAAGCACCCGTGAACCTTATCACAGTCCAGCAGCAATGGCCACTTGCGGGGTTCCCACCCTACTCCCCAGGTAAGAAGGTCACAGTTTACAGGACCAGAGCAGTGGAAAGCGCAGGCTGCAGGATCAGACACCCCTGTTCAGCCTTCTGCTTTGCCCTGTGACCCTATGCAAATCTCTTTGCCTCTCTGTTTATTCATTTCTAAAGTGGGTACCAATTACCACCTGTGAGGATCCAATGAGGTAACAAAAGAGCAGGGAAACACCACACCAGTCACGCATTAGCACCCACAGGTGGGATTACCAAGGGTGCAGCCTCCATGTTATTCATCTTTGTACTTCTAAGCAGATAAGGCAATGCCAGGTGTCTACTGGAAGCTCACTTAAGTTTGTGGGCTGCAACAGTGTCATTTGTGTGACAACAAAACAGTGTCATAATTACACTTCGACTCTCTATAAACTCTATAAAATGTAAGGCAACAGGACCTACCTTTGCAGGTGCTCAGAAGAGTAAATGAGACCATCATGTGGAAAGTGACCAGTAACGTGGCTGGCACACAGGGGATGATCAGTGCAAGCTTAGAGAATCTTCCTGGGACAACCCACTCAGTCCTTCGTTATCAGAGTGCCCACGTAGTTTTGGTGTGTAATGCAACACAGTGGACACATTTTTCAGAATGGAAATATCAAAGAGAGCAGGGAGCATCAAAATGATTAGGCAACCTTGTACAGAATCTCAGTACCAGCAATGCTTTAGGGAGGATCCACTAAGTCCCAGCTGCAGCTGGCCTCCTGAGAGTTTCACCCTAGGCCCTCAGCCAGGGGTGGGGAGAGATTGGATCTCAGGAATCCTAAGGATGGAAGAGGCACTGGACTCAGTCTGCTGGGTGAGGAAAGCAGGTGATAAGTGTGCTGAGCCCACAGGCCTGTGGAGTCACTTGGGAGTTACCTTGTGGAGTTGTGAGATGTGAATGTCAAGGCCAGAGACCAAACAGGAAAAGGAACAAGGACTGGGTCATTAAAATGCTCTGAGCTTTGCCTAAGAGCTCCAACTCGAACCAGAAGACCCATCAAAGGCTTTGTGAGAGACTAGCAGATAAATTCCTGGAGGGCCAAGGAGAAGTCACGAATGGAGAGGATGGAGGCAAGAGTTTCCAGGAGCATCTGTCACAGCAGTGAGCAAACAACATCAGAGCTGACCACAGACTCACTGGGTTCAACAAAAAGGAGGTCACTGGTGTCCCTTGCAATGGAATATGGCAGAATTTTTCTTCAATATTAGACAGAGGACCTACACATATGGGTGCGGGGACTTTCTAGAACCGGTCTAGAGGAGGCACCGGATCTGCTTATTGCCCTTCTTAGAGAGACAAGCTGTTACAGGAGATGCAAGCTGAGTTCAGACAATACTGTCTTGCAGACATCTCCCCAATTTCAGATTTACTCTTTGGATGTGGGTCCTACTTATGACAAACCAGTTAAGAGCACAGACTCTGAGACCAGATAGTCTGTGTTCAGATCCCATGACTGCCACTCCCACGGTGTGACTCTGGACAACTCACCCTCTCCGAGCTTCAGTCTCCAATCTGTCACGTGGGGATGACAACTGTTCTACCTTAGGGGGCTATAGGAGGATGCACTGAGTCAACGGCTCTCAAGCGCTGGCCTCACTGCGTGCTTTCCAAGTGTTATTATAACTGGCCCCTGACCACACTTACTTCTGGTAGCTGGCACAGAATCTGACTGCAGCCATTCACTCTAACACCACTCTGACCACTTACTTACTGACTTACAACATGGAAAGTTCCTTAACTTCTCCAATCTGGCTTGCCCTCTGTGCAATGGAAACCATAACATGTGGGTACTCCAGGTGGGAACTGCCTGTGAACACCAAAATCCCTTCCTGCTTTTAGGACACACAGCAAGACTACATTTCCCAGCCTCCCTGTAGGTGGGTGTGGCCACACCTTGGAATCCGGGTCTGTGAAATGGGAGCAGAGGTGAGATGCCTCTTTGCAGACCTGGCCCATAAAAACCTCCACGCTCTCTCTTTGCATCCACTGGTCCGAAGCAAAAGTGGGTCTACCAGATGGAAGACGTCTGGGCCCCTGGTCAGTGTGGATGGCTACTACATCTGCATTGGACTGCGGCAAGAACCAGAAAGAAATGCTTGTTGTTTGTACGCTAGGATTGTGCGACTGTTAACAGCATAGTCCATCCTAATACATGGTCTTCTCAGGTTGTTGTGAAGAATAAATGAGCTAGGGTAGGCAAAATGCTTAGATAAGCAAACGAACTTAGCTTAAAATTCTATGTGCTTTAACTAGTTAAGTGCCTAGGTAAATGAACTAACTGAATTAAGTTAACTCAGGTGAAAAAAGTATATGTTTGATAAGTGAACATCTTCATTGTCCCCTCAGCCTTGGGCTACACCTGCTGCTGGCATCTGGCACCAGTACTCAAAGGCTCTGAGATCAGCCTGACCTCGTCCCAGCAACTCTGGGGAAGCAGAGGCACTCAGCACATTACACAGGGCAGGTGCACCTCTGGATTTCTTATTCACATGAAGGGCCATAGCCTAAATCCAGGACAGAGAAGGGGTCTTGTTGGGACCCAAAGCCACGTATCACAGAGAGAGATCCTGCCCGAGGAACAAGGGAGCTTACCAGTGCGACGCCCAGGATCTGGGGGAAGGTGTATGAGGAGCAGCCAGCGGGCGTGAGGCGGATGGTGGCATAGGGGGTCTGAAACCAGGCCTTCTCGCTGGCCCACACGATGTCGCAGAGGGGCAAGATGGAGGCACCCAGGCCCAGGGCAGGCCCATTGATCGCAACCACGATAGGCTTCTTAAACTGGATAAAGGCTTTCACAAAGTCCCTGGGAGAAAAGAGAAGACCTTCTTTAACAGGTGGCCAGGCTGCTGAGACCTATTTGACATCCTTTAACCTGCCAAGGCTGAAATAAGCTTCCCTGGTGGGGTAAAGCACCCTCAGGTCGTCAGAGGGAAGTGGGTGCTGGGCAAGGGTCTCACTCTCCTGAACACCAAGCCACTAAGCTGCAGTCACAGGCATGGCACATTTGGTGGTTGGTGGCACATTTTTAGAAAGAAATTCGTGGGCTGACCACATGCCCCACTTTGTCTAGATGGTCCCAGGTCACACCCACTGTCCCACTACTGCACCCAGCTTACCACTCCCTGGATGCTGACAAAGTATAACTATCCTAAAGAAGACAGCCTGAACATCAAGGTTCAGAACCAGAAGGAGAGCCAACAGGAGGCCGTCACTAGGAGGCATATTTGAATGAAACAAAGACTGTTCAATAGCACTGGCAGAAGGTGGAATGGCCAGCACTGGGAGGTATGAACCCCTTGTCATTGGAGGTATTCCAATTTGGGCTGGATGACCACTTTGGGTGATACTGTAGAGGGAATTCAAGCTTCAGGGGGCGGGCACAGGTAAGGATGGATGATATGTAACATTTCTTTCACTCCTAGGATTGTCTGATTCTGAATCACCCAGAGATGGCAGACTCATCGAGGGTGGTTCTAGAATGCTGACAAGGATCCATATGTTGGGGTGGCTTTAACCAAAACTGGGGGAGGACACTGACCTTTCCCATAGGTATGAGGCATCTGGGATCATGGCTCTGGGATTAGGAGACATTTTCCCCCCTCCCCTTCCTCACAGAGCAAGTGCCAACGTTCATCTGGACCAATTAAGCAGAGCCAACCCTACTTTCTTTGACCTAGAATGCTTTTCGCCTTTCCCATAGCTGCTCTATAAGATTTATAAAATGTTCATAGTCATCTGGACATGGAGGAGAGATCCAAGATGTCTAGTAAAACCTGAATCCTTCATTGTTCTCAGGTGGAAGCTACCAAGAACTCACAAGAATAAAATCCATACTCCTGCCCATGGCCTCGGTCTGCTTCCGCTCACCCCTCCAGGTGCATCTCTTGTCTCCCTCGTGCCTGTGCACAGTGCATGAGCTACACAGGCCTTCTGAGGGTTCTTGGAAAACACCGGCATCACAATTTGCAATTATCCTACTTATTTGCTAGCTTACTTATTTTTGGATTTTCCTCCCTCTTCAGCTCCTTACAGAAACCCTCAGGTCTGCCTCGTGTATGGCTTGGTGCCCATCTGTACTAGAGTTCACCCTCAGTAAATAACTGCCAGATAGATAAAGGAGGATCTCAGAAAGAAAGCGGAGACTGTGATGTGCAGCAGGGATGCACTCACTGCTTGCCGGACCTGCTTTCCCACCCCTCCTGTTTCTGAATCTGCTGCTGGAGCACATTTCCCCATCTCCCTCACAGATGGCTGTGGCCAAGTAATCCAATGCCAGCCAATGGAATGAGTGGAAACCTATGCACAATTCCAGGCCAGGACAAGGAAATCTCCCATCATGTTGCCCACAAACCCTTCCACCTTGACGGGCATGGCCATCTTGGAGGGCATGGGCTGAGCCACAAGATGGGAGGAGTATGGGCCCTTGAGTCACACTTAGAGGACAGTCACAGGCTGGTCAGTAACATCCGCTTTAGGTTCCCAAATATAAGTAAATTTTTATCATAACTGAGCCCAAATACATGTATTTGTACGTTACAGCAGCTAGTACTTCACTGATACAAACATCCATCTGATTTCTCCCTTCTCAGCTGCTAACATCCCCCTGCAATCCTCACCAAAACATGTGGGCATCAGGGTAAATGGTGGGATTGGATTCCACTGTGAGAAGCCTGAGTGGAGGGCGTCTCACAACCTATATGTTGTCACCTGAGTATGCACCCTTGCCCTAAGCTTGAGGCATTCCGTCTCCTGACTCTTGTGTGGGGATTTGTGAGTATAAGGTAGAGCTCTCTCAGCCACTGCCAGTCCCATTTCCTGGCCTGACTTCCTAACTTCATGGCCTCAGTCATTGGCCTTAATATATGCTTTTTACCAAATGCAATTTGGAGTCCACACGCTATGTGGGGCTTCTTGGCAGGGTCCTTGGAGCCACAGGGTCTGAGTGATCTGGGGCCAACATTCCACATCTAAACCCCTTCATAGAATTCCAGGACCTTGAATCTCAGAAGTTGTAAAGGACTTCAGGAGTCGTCAAGCCAAATCTTCCACTCAGTGCAGGATTCCCTCCCCAGCCTCATGAGGATCCACCATTCTCCAGCAGCTGCAGAACACACTCAGTAAAGAGGGTCCTTCCCTATCAAGATGACTACCTGCTGTGGACTTCATGAGGGCTTCTCTAACTTTCTCACTCTACCCCAATCTCCACACGGCAGCCCCTCAGGAATTCATCTTGGCCCTCACAACCTTAAGGGAATATACTGTTCCAGAGCCCAGAACCTTCCCTCTGTGGTCTCCAACCTGAGCTCTGTGCAGAGGGATCTCACATCCTGAGGAGGGGTAAGGGGAGCTAGTGTGCCCAGCTCCACTCCTGCACCCTCACGCCATCCTGTTTTGCTCCAGGCTGCCTCATGGGTTCATGTCCTGGATATGAAAATGCAATGCACAGACCACTCTCCCCATCCTCTTCCTCTCACTCAAGCAGATCTCTATCACAAAGGCCCAGTGGACACAGAAGCCTGACGGCAAACAGGATATTGCATTACAGATGCTGCCGCTCAGATATCTGATCCTGACTCGGGTGGCGGGACTGTGCGGGCAAGATGACTTGCCATCTTCCTTAGCATCAAAGTCCATCAGTGCTGCTGACTCTGGCTCCAAAGCTTCCTCCACTCAGCCTGAGTCCAGTGGCCTCTGCCTGTCTGAGCATTAGGCTGCTCTGATGTGGCATAAGGAGCAAGAATTTTGGGGTCAAATCTCCACTCTGCCCCTAACCAGTAGTGAGATCTTGGACAACTTACTCTCTGGAATCTCATTTTCCTCCCTGTCAAATGGGAAAGCCAATGGTTTGTTCCCATAGGGCCTCTGGGATTTAAAGGAGACCGTGCCTGGCATGCAGGACCCCTTGGTCAATACTGCTTATATTATTATAGTCAGTGCACCTGCTGGGTAGGGCAGATGCTGCTCTTGCTCCACTCTCAGTGGTCAGTAATCCACCCCTAGGCCAAAAGGAGATGCTGAAGCAATATTCTACATACAGGGATGTCTGGATTCCACCTGGGGCAATTAGCATTCCTTGTGGGCTACCTATTCCCTTTAACCAGAGCCATAGGGTGCAGCTCTCCCACTGCCAAAGTTCAGAGCCAAGCCAGCCAGTATGAGACCTGTGAGCACCAGCTACACACAGCAATAGCCATCCTGGGGCCCACAGAGGGGTGCTCTTGAAACACACTCTCCAGTGAGACCAGACTTAGCTAGCACTCATGGCTGGACATAACAGTATTAGCAATGAAAATAACTCCTTACACCTGTTCTAAGTATGAACTATGTGCTGGGTCAGTCTAAGTTTCTCACGCGGGTTATTTGATTAATCTTCATCCTAGCAACCCATCAGCAGACTATCACATCATCTGTGAGGAGTTCAGGTGAGGGCAGTCTCTCTTTCAGGATGGGGCTGACAGCTTTGTTTGGGTCCTGGACAGAAGCCTGTGCTGAATGAATCATCTGAGCTCTTCTCACATCTGTTAGTTCATTCAACAAACATCTGCAGAGTGAACACGGTGTCCTGGGTCATGTGTGTGTGTATTTTTTCTAGGAAACAATGAGGATGGGGTGGGAGTGGTGCTGGAGGTGCTGTGGCTGCAACATGCCCAGATCCTGGAGGTCAGCCCATCCAAGAGCATGCATGTCCCCAGAGAATTGCAAGGGCTGTCAGTAGGTTTTAAGTTTCTGTGGCCAAAATACGTTTCAGCCATCCTAGACTTTGAACAAAGTTCCTTCACAAGAGACTTCTCAGACTAAAAATATGTTAATATGCCTGGAAAATCTGCAGGAGCAAGGACAGAATTTGCAGCATGGCCCAAAGTAATTTATGGACAGTGCCATTCACTCACGATGCTTCTCTGGAAAGCTGCACAAAATTCTCTGGGAAATGCTTCTCTGCCACCTTGTGTCCCAAACTCCGAAGCATGGCTGCCAGGGGAAGCACTCCAAAGTTTGTGGAGCTGGAACCTCCCCTAGGTGCTTGATGATGATGGGCAAGGCACATTTTCTGACCTCATGGGCACTCTTCTCTATGGGGCCATACTGTATGCACTCCCATCTACCCCCTTTAAGCTCCTCACCCACTCTTGTTCCTTCTAACACAGTGGAACTACCAAGGGAACTTTAAAAAGCAAAGATGTGCTGGCCCCACCCCATGCTCACTGATTTGGAATCTTCTGGAGTTGTCAAGCAGCTGGGTTTTAGAGAAGCTCCCTGTGGATTCACTATGCTATTGGGTCTGAGAACTACTGGTCTAGGACACATCCCCCATTCCCTCTCCTGGTGTCTCTACAGGCTCACATATTAGGAACCTCCACTCCCTCTGAATTCTGGAAGAATTCCCTTTGCCACTTCCCTCTCTACTCTGCCTAAGAGAAACTCACTTTTCTGATGAGACAGCAAATGTCTTAAATCCTACTGCCTGCGTTTCTCAAGAAGTCAGCTAACGCATTCAGAATCTCCTCAAATTTGGGACTTCTGGAAATCCAGCTAATGCCTCCACTGAAATCCGTAAGCCACATGATGGCTATGGCCAAGGCTTTCCTCAGGCCAGAGAGATGTGCACCCTATCTGATGGTCCCACAAATGGAACGAAGATTACTGGGGACCCTGTTGCTCTCCTTGCCAAGTGATTAGGCAGCTGTTAAAAGGCACAGCTAAGTCCAAGCAGGGAATAAACAGCTGTGGATGTGGCCAGGGCTGTCTATAGCCAGGAAGCTTGGGAGGGGCATGCAACCATGACGCCTTTTTTAATAACAGCATTAAGACATTTTGTCTCTTTGGGCAAGAATTCTGCAAAAGGAAGCACACACGTGTTTTGGAGCATACTTCATTGGATGCTTCACCCTGAAGAGGGGATGTAGAACTCCACCTGTGGCAGCATCCCCATGTCATCTCTTGGAAACTCCGTATCTCCTGGAAGGCTCCCACAGCCACATGGGAATCAGCCTCCATGTAATGCTGCCAGGTGCAGTGAGCCTGGAAGCCCCAGAAAACCCCTCGTTGTGAAGCCTGAGGCACCAAGACACACAGATAAGTGTTCCTTTCCGAGAGACAGGTGGCATTACCACACTGTGACTCCTGTTTGAGCATGGGACAAGGTGCAGCAGCAAGCATGAGCCCTTCCCAGGGTGGAGGCTGAGTGATGGCTCTTGTTGAAAATAACACTCAATTGCTTCTGATAAATCCATAAATAATAGGGAAATATCTATCCTTTAGGGTCCCAAAAGAGATACTGATTGTTGGGATCAGATGTCAGCCCCAGGATCCCAACTTCTGTCCCAAAGGCAACAAGAGAGGCAGAAGCACTCCGCTGCCCCCCATGGGGTCTGCAAATGCAGAGCTGCCCAGGGTATCCTCCATCCTCTCTCCAGTGCTGAGCCATGTCAGCTTCAGGACACCCAGAAAATCAAAGATTTCACTATCAGACAGACAGTGGGAGTAGCATGGATAACACATGGGCATTACTAGATGCTGTGCTTAATATAAAGAAATAAAATCTCTTTTTGATCAAAAGAATAAAGTGGGATCTAACCTAAAGAGCAAAGGCACCTTAATTTTGGCAGAAAAATACAGGATGCTCAATTAAATCCCAATTTCAGATAAAAAACAAATAATTTTTTAGTATCAGTATGTCCCAAACATTGCACAAGATATACCTATGATAAAAAAATTCTTTGTTGTTTGAAATTAAAAATCTAACTGAGCAGCCTATATTTTTATGTGCTACAATTGCCAAGAGGAGGCAGGTCCCAAAGTGTCCAAACATGAGCAGAGCTCACCTGATGGCTTCTGCAATCCGGGTACTCTCCTTTCTCCGGTCACTGGACAACCGGCCAATTAGGTAGGAGTAATCTAGGCCACTGCAGAATACGCTGCCCACTGCACTGAGAAGCAGCAGTTTGCTGTCGTCCGTGGCCGCGTTGCACAGCGCTCGCCGGACCTCCTTCATAATCTGTGGGCAGAGATGGATTTGCGGCGATGTTAAGTGTCTGTCTAAAAGCCAGGGGGCTTTCAGATGTCAAGCCCGCCAGAGGCCTTACCCCTGAGGAAAGAGGCGAGTGCATCTTCTCTTCCTATGCAGGAAGACTCCTGCATACAAGCCACATCCAGACTAAGCAAAGAAACATCAAAACCAGAGCTCCCCTACAGCTTCCCCAAAGCAGGCAGAGTGCTGTGAAGGTGGCAGTGGGGTCACTGGCTACAGACTTGGAAGCCTGGCTTGGAGCCGGGTGATCCCTGGTAAATCTCTACAAATCTTTTTCCAGCATTTGCGTGTTTAGCCCTTCTCAAAGTGTGGGGGAAATTCCTATGCACATTTCCAAGGGAGGTATGTTAGCCTTATCTAGAAGGCCAGATTTAATCATACTCTTGCTCATCCTTAATTCAACTAAGACTTTGGCATGGCTCAGAGGTACCATGTGAGAAGTGGGCTATGGCATCAGAACTCACAAAATTGTCAAGATGCCAAGAAGACAACCATCAGACACAGATTCCATATCCAGCTAAACTATCATTCAAAAGCAAGGGTAAAAAAAGTAGGCATTTTCAGCAAAAGAATGTTTACCACTCTTAGACCCTCACTGAGAGAATTTAAAAAGGATACACTCAGAAAGAAAAACTATACTCAGAAAGCTAAAAACCGGACATGCAAGGAGTAACAGCCAATAAAGAAACATGGTGAATGTGCTGATAAATCAATATAAGAATGACTATAAAATCATCATACTGATTTTGACCAAGGAGGCTGAGGGTTTGCACAAGGGTAGAACTGGAGTCCAGGCGGTAACAGCATGTCAGATGAAGAAAGAATGATGACCACATGCCAAGGTTCTAGGTCTGGGCGTGATGGAGAGGTGAGGATGATGTGGAGGCTTCATTATGTGTACAGAACTTAAGGATAATTTCTTAAAAGTACATGGATTACAATGAATGGGGAGGGGGCTAAAATAAAGAAAGCTCAATCACTCAATCCAACATAACTGAGAGAAGGAGGAAAAATAAGTGAATAGGTGCAGAAAAGGCATGGTAAGAGAAAACAAGGCATGCACTTGCCTGGGTGGAGCTGAGAGTCCAACTGGGGAGACAATAAGTGAACAGGCTTTTAAGGGATTGTTAATAATTTTTCAATAGGCATAATCATAGGGTACAATGGGAAAATATTATGGGAGCCATGTTTTAAAAACTATACTTTAAAAATAAAAAACCCATTTATTAAGTGCTTGGAGGTGCCAGAGATTGCAAGAGGTAATTTCCACATATTTTACTCCAAATGAAAATCCCACATAGGAAGGAATGGTTTTCACATCTTGCAGGTAATGCAAGGGAGACTCAGAGAACTGGTGTGAAGCCGCCTGAGGTCAGTAGCAAGAGCCAGAACCATGGTACAAATCTCACCCCCAAATCCCTTCTCTTTCTACCACTCCAAACTTGTTGGATGACTTAAATAAATGGGTGAATTTTAATGGGAAAAAAAATAGGGCTGGATGTTTGAATGGAGAATCTCCCAGCTTGTGCTCTGTAAGGATGGGAGAGGCACTTTCCATTCTAACAGGGTATAAGCCACAGATTCATTTTGAACATCAAAAACGTGAATAGGCCACTATCTTGTGGGTCCTTTAATCCATCTGCCTCCAGAAATAGACACGCTCTGAATGATCCATGAACTCTATTTCTCTGAGAGGCAAATAAAAGAAAACCCACTGTAAAGAGGTGCACTGCCATTCCACACAGGATTCAGAGTGGCCTCCCTCTCTGAGGTCACAATTACTTGTCAATTAGTAAAGACAAAATCAAACAAAACAGCCACCTCCTTTATAAATTAAATGGAAAGTAAATTTGTGTTACATTCATGTGAGAAAAGTACAAACTATTTTTTTTTAATTTAAAGACTGTTATATCTAGTTAGTACAGCTCTCCTTTGCCTTTCTCGTATCGATAATCCAATTTGGACTGATGCTTCTACCTCCTTGAAGGACCCCAAATTGTAAAATATAGCTGGTTTGTTTAAAGTAAAACATTCTAAAACGATTGCTTCTTTGCTACATATTATGAAGCCCTCAATACTTTCTTGTTAGACACTTGCTCCAGATGTCAGCATCTTCTAGAGAAAACACACTCCCCCTGCCCCCTTCTGCACCTTCTGCACACTCCCCCTTCTACCTTCTGATCTCCATGGGTTGGAGCCAGATAACCAAATTCACTAGGAGTGGGTTGAAAGGGGGAGTAGACCAGAGTCCCTTTCTCTGCTTCCTCTTTCCTTGCGGAAATCAGCCACCCAGGGCCCATCTCACTGGTAAGCACCTTCATGAACGTGTGCCCAATTATCCCTGACTAAACGCAAACTTTTCCTTCTCCCAACACCCCAAATGTCCCTGCTATGATACTTGTGACAATCCCCCTTGTCAAATGTGAGCATCTTTGCCTCACCTTACCTCCTGCTTGATTTAAATCCCTGATAGGCAGCCTCTAAGATGGCCTTCAATGATCCCTTCCATGGTAGTCACATGCTTGTGAGTGCAGACAGACCTCATGACTCACATCTTACCTCAAGGTACAGCAAGAGCGGCAGGATGTCCCGTTCAAGAGAGGACTGGCATACAAAAGGACATGGCTGTCCTCCTTTGCTCTGTCTTCCCCTCAGAGCTCCCAGTCTGGGGAAGCAAGCTACCATGTCCAGAAGAGCACATACAGAGCAGCCACATGGCAGGGGACTGATATCTCTGGCCAGTGAGGACCTGCCAGCAGCTGCCTGGATGAGAATGGAAGTGGATCCTCTTCCATTGAGCCTTCAGTAGAGACTACAGCTGCAGACAACCATGCCTTGACTACAGGCTTTGAGAGACCCTGAGCCAGAAGCATCTAACTGAGCCATGCCAGGATTCTTGATCCACAGAAACTGTGAGATAACGTTCATTGTTTTAAGATGCTAAGCTTAGCGCAATTTGTTATGCAATAATAGATAACTAATACAATTCCTTAAAAGCTAAAATAGTCTTCTACTCATCTGTATAGCCCTTGTAACACCTAGTCCAGAATTTCACACATAAAAATATTTAATATATGTTTATTGAATTGAAGGAGTTGCACAGTATTTACCTCCTCAAGAAGTTTACAGTGTAATGGAGGGAACCAGACATTTAACAAATTATCACAAAAATACATGTACATTAACAACCATAACAAGTTCCAGAAGGGAGGGGTGAGTGATGCTGGGAAAACTCCTGAGAGGAGAGGCAGATGTAACCTGGGAGGGAGCTAGGGGTGGGCAGTGAGGAGGGATCCCATGGATGTAGTGATTGAGCTGAGTCCTGAATGGAATGCAAGGCCACTAGACAAGGAGGAAGGAAAGGATGTTTCAGTCAGAAGTACAAGTATATGTAAAGGCCCTGGGGCAGGTGTGAGCATGAAAGAAAGCTAGGCTGGTTGGAGTGCAGGAGAGAAGGGAGAGGGGATCCCTGGGTGGCTCAGCAGTTTAGCGCCTGCCTTTGGCCCAGGGTGCGATCCTGGAGTCCCGGGATCGAGTCCCACGTCAGGCTCCTGGCATGGAGCCTGCTTCTCTCTCTCCTCCTGTGTCTCTGCCTCTCTCTCTCTCTCTCTCTCTCTATCATAAATAAATAAATCTTTAAAAAAAAAAGAGAAGGGGGATGTGTAGTATGAAGCAGGGAGGCTTACAGCAGTGGGCAGCTCAGAACACAACAGCCTCATTTGCCTCATGAACAGTTTTGATTCTTAAAGCAAATGGAATCACTGTCGTATCTGAAGTATGTGCGCGTATGTGCGCATGTGTGTAGAAGGGGTGACTTGATCAGATTTGCATTCCTGGCAAATTACTCTGCCCTGCCCACCTTGAGGAGAATGGATTACAGGAGAGGAAACATGAAAGAGCATGCTTGTTAGTAGGTTATTACAACAGTCCAGACAGTATATAATGGTCATGATGGAAACAGAGAGAAGAAAGCCTATTAGTGGGCTATTCAAGGATTAAAGTTAATAGGCCTTGGGGTTTGGGTGTGTATGGTGGGTGTGATCAAGAGGGTATGAGGTATGACTCTCCCATGTCTGGTGTGCTCCCATGGACAGTGGTGGTATAGTCTGGTTAGGCTGGGAGCACTGCAATAAACTGGGAGTTGAGAGGGCTTGGGGTCTTTTCTTAATGGGGTAGTAGATGGGCTTTTAATCACCAACACTTTGGGCAATCTATTTTGCTGGTTCTTTCCTAAAGGGGCATTTTCATTATTTTCCTGGTTCTTTGCTATATTCCAGACAGGAGCAATATTACAACACACCCGCTAGCCTCAGAATCTAGTTAACACACCCAGAAATGTATGAATTTCTGCCCATGAGGCCAATCCAACCAATGTCCCATATACAACTAGAAAAGGAAATCCAATTATGCTATGCAGGGTGGCCTCGTCCCAGGTGCTCCATGAATAAGTAAGGCTGGGTCTGCTGGAGGCCATTAAATCACCTCTGCTTCATCTTAACAATGACGGGAACATTTACAGAACGCTTTCTATGTACCAGGCATTTTGTGAGCCTCTTTGCAGACATCATCTCTAATCCCACAAGCAAGGTATCCTATAACTTCTATAAATGAAGAAGCTCAAAGAGGTAAGGTGACTTCCCAAGGCAAGCTAGTAGAGGCCTGGAGAGTGGAATGTAGTCTACTAGACTACAAAATCTATATTCCTCTGGTACCACCATCTCCACTTCTCTGGAGTCTTTCTTTCAGGGCTACTTTACCCAGTTGGCCAGCTTATCTAGGTAGTCAATCTGCTTTGGTTGTTGAGATAGCTAAAAACACCAGATCAGTGTTTTTTTTCCATTTTCCTCCCGTTCTGTTACCAACAGGCACCAATTAGGAATGGAACTCCTAATTAACCAAGTCTACATCTCAGGAGCTGAGAACCTGTGCACCTGATGACATCAGCTGGAGGCCACACATCTTCCGTGGTGAGTAGGCAATGGTTAACACATAAAGCTGCTCCAAAGAGACAAGATGAACTCCATATTCATTCTATTTATTGAAGGAAAATGCTGTGCCTTTTAAAAACATGCTTTTAAAAAGTAGTGAAGTAGGAAAAATCTAAGAATCATTACTTCATGAGGATGTTTCATGACGAGCTTAAACTAACAAGGCTTCCAGGTGTATAAAAATGTGAAGGGCAACCTTTATGGTAAACCACAGAGTTCTCTACTACAGAGAATCCTGAGGTGGTTTCTGAAGGTGGAAGAGAGAGACCCCAAAATAGCACACTTATGGGGGGTGGGGGGGGCAGAAGATGATCACAAACTGCAAAGGCTTTAGCTACATCTCTTCCTTTATGGCGATCATTCCTGACTGCCACACCCACAGTCCCTTGAGGGAACTACAGTTTCTGTAAGTCACAATGATAAGATATGTGATTACAAGTCCGAGGACACAGTACCTCCTGCCCCACCCCACTTGCTGGGCCTCCCCGAGCATACTGGATACACTGGGCCATGTCAGACCACCCTACCAAGCCCAGTCAGGGTGGACGGCCACTCCTTAATTGTGTCACTGTGGTTAACCCACTCCTGTGGTTAAGCCTCTGTGTCTTCATTACTACTATGAAATCAGAGTGCAAGATATCACAGGACAGGGAAGGGGAAGTGTGGACTTTGCTGTCTTCAATGGGCCAGGTGCTGGGCTGACTGTGAGAAACAATATGGCAGGCACAAGTGGCAAGGGTCCTGCACCCTGAAGCTTACAAGACTCTAGGCCTAAATTCTCTAAATCTGTGTTATCTTGTTAATAAGAGGTGGACCATAAGAATTCTACATCAGAAGGGTCCTGGGAGAAGAAATGGGAAAAACAACAAATACAAAGCACAAAGAGCTGCTGGTAGCTGGTGCTGTCATGGTTTTTGCCATTTACCCCTCCTATGGCAGGGTGGTCTAGTTGGAGAGGGCTTCTTGGATGAGTCTTTTCCCACATTTGCACCATTGAGAATCTCTTAAAAAATATTAATCGGTTCTTCACTGTTCCCCCTCAGTACCCCAGATCTTAAATGGTGCTATGTAACGGCAGTGAGTATTCACTGTATCCCCATTCTGTTCACCTAAAATATAAGCATGATTAGCATTAAAAAGGTAAGGTAGAAAAAACAGGTAAAACAGACTTCATCAAAATTTTAAACGTCATACATCCAAGGACACTATCAAGAAAGTAGCAAGCCACAGAATGAGAACATATTTTCTTTCTTTTCTGTGTGTGTGTATTTTTTTATGGGAGTTCGATTTGCCAACATATAGCGTAACACCCAGTGCTCATCCCGTCAAGTGCCCTCCTCAGTGCCCATCACCCAGTCACCCCATCTCCCCCCACCTCCCCTTTCACTACCTCTTGTTCGTTTCCCAGAGTTAGGAGTCTCTCATGCTCTGTCACCCTTACTGACATTTCCCACTCATTTGAGAGCATATTTTCAAATCACATATCTGATATAGAAGTCTTAAAACTCAACAATTAAAACAATTTTAAGATTAGGCAAAAGATGTGAATAGACAGTTCTCCAAAGAAGACAGACAGATAGCCAATAAGCTCACGAAAAGATGCCCAACATCGTTAGTCATCAGAAAAATGCACATCAAAATGATGGTGAAATACCACCTCACACCTGCCCCACCAGCTACGATAAGAAGAACAGACAATAACAAGTGTCGACAAGGATGCAGAAAGACTAAAGCCCCTGTACACAGCCAGTGAAAATGGAAAACAGCATGTGAAACACAGTCTGGCAGTTCCTCAGAAAGTGAAATAATTTCAGAGTTACCATACAACCCAGCAGTTCTGCCAGGAGGAATATATCTGAGAGCACTGAAAGCACATTCACATGGAAACTTGTACACAAATATTAGTCCTAACACAGTAGTCAAAAATGGAGCCAATATAAATGCCCATCACTGAACAACTGATGGACAGAATATGGCACATCCACACAAAGGAAACGAAGGGAGCAATGACGTGTGCTACCCAGGGATAAACCTTGAAAACATCATGTTCAGTGGAAGAAGCCAGTCACAGAAGACCACATACTATACTCTTCCATTTATATGAAACGTCTGGAATAGGCAAATCTGTAGGGAAAGAAAGTAGATCCGTGGTTGCCAGGGACTTGGCAAGGGAAGATGGGGAGGGGATGCTAATGGGCATGGGGTTTCCTTTGGCGGTGATGGAAATGTGCTAGAACTAGATCATGGTGATGGTTCTGTGCCCTTGTGAATATGCTGAAAAAAGTACATGTTAAAAGAGTGAAATTTATGGTATGTGAATTATATCTCAATTGAAAAAAAAAAAAGTAACTGAGCTGAGTATGATTTCATCCAAAGCAAAGAAATTTGACATGCTTAGACAAGCCCAAGATATGGTGTTTGGATTCCAGGGCTGCCCTCTGACTAATTCTGGGACGCTGATCGGTTTTCTGAATCTCTCCATTTACCAAGGTCATCATCTGTAAAATGGGACAGTATCATTACCTGGTCACAAAGATCAAATAGATAATGTATGTAAAGTGATTAGCACACTGTGTCCTACAGTCAAGTCCGCATGTGCGATGCTGGCTTTTGTCATCGGCTCCCCGATGGAACAAAGAGGAAGCTGGTGCCCCACTCTGCATGAGAAGCCCTCTCCAGCCTGACCCTCCCCTCCGGTCCCTGCGTCTCACCTCGGGGGTCAGCGCGTTGTTGTCCGAGGTCTGGCTGGACAGCAGGATGTGTGTGAACCCCTCTTCCTTCCGCACGACAATGTCCCGAAACCTACAGTTGCTTTCATTCTGGCGGACGCTGTACCTGAGCCTCTTGTCAAAGACATAGTCCTTCTCTGCTTCCAGCTTCCTCTTCACGGGGCTGTGCAGGTTTAATCCCCCGTTGGTCAGAGCAGAGCCTTCCAAAATCAGATAACCAAAGTGAGAAACTGACATAGGAACAATCCCACAAGAAGAGGGTGATCACAGGATGTTCAGATTGGATATGGCTGGGACCCTCACACACCTTCTGTTCTTGGGTGAAGGGCCCAGGGATGAACTGCTTCATCTCCAAACCTGAACTAGGACAGAGAGAGTTCTCTGTGCATGGCCCCAGAAGATCCTTGATCCCCCGCCCACACATCTACCCATGAACCTCCGCCTCTGTTCATACGACTTTAGCAGCAAGGAAACCACTACTTTGAAAACTGATGGCCACAAGACGAAACAAACCAAAACACTGCAGCTATATTCATAATCACCAAAAACTGGAAGCAACCAAAATGTCTTTTAAGAGGCAACTGAATAAACAAACTGGTACATTTGTACAATGGAATATTATTCAGCAATAAAAAGAAATTAGTTATCAAGCCACAAAAGTATGCAAATGAATCTTAGATGCATATTGCTAAGTGAAAGAGGCCAGTGTGAAAGACTACGCACTGCACAATTCCAATTACATGACATTCTAGAAAAGACAAAAGCTTAGAATCAATCAAAGATCAGTGGTTGCCAGGTATCAGGTGGAATTAGAGGAGGTGGAGTAGGTGAAACACAGGGGATTTCTGAGGGCAGTGAAACTACTCTATGGGATACCACGATGGTGAATGTGGGACATGAAGCATTGGTCAAAACCCAAAGAACTCTGCAGCACAGACAATGAAGCTTAAAGTATGCAATTTAAAATTAAATAAACTTAGGAGACTGGAGGGATCCAAAGATGGCACACAGAATGTGATCAAAGAGTCACACTGTATGACAAATGCATGCAACGACCTCACAGAAGGGGGTGGGAGGACCTCACAACCTCAGAAACTCTAGGAATGACTAGAATCTGTAAAACTAAAGACGAAATAGCTCACAGAGAAACAGCGTGCTCCAGTTGGCAAAGCCGATTCCCATGGAGTTGGGTGAGAGTTCAGAATTCTGACACCATTACTCATGGTATCAACCATGGGTGCCACAGCTGAATGGGTAAGTAAACAGACAGGAGGATGACAGGAGCAATGCTTCTCGCCACTGGAGTGGGAGTTTACAGATGAGCATGGGTGGGAGGCTAGAATGATCTGGGTAGCAGTAGATTCAGTGTGGAAGGCATCAGTATGAACTCATGTTTAGCTGAATACAGATACAGACAGTTACATTCAGACATAATTACAGTTACATATGTGGACGCAGGACAGTATACATACATGTATTTCCTCACTCTGTTAGCTGAAAGGGCCCAGAACCATTGACACCCCAATAGGAGCAAGCACACCGAGGGCCCAGATGTTGGTGTCTGATACCATTCTCAGTTAAAGGAACCAGGATTCCCTGAAGAAATGGTGGATTCCAAGCTTGGGGCAGGAAACACACAGGATAAGCTTGTAGTGGTGGAAAGGAAGGAAGTGGTAAAAAAATTAAAAATAAAAAAAATAACCTCCTCAGTGAAGAGACATGTCAAAAGGACAGAGGAGCCAACTGAAAGCACTCTCAATGGCCAAAGGTTGAAAAATTTGAGGAACTGAGAATTGCATTATAACTGAAAGCAAAAATCAATACCTGTGAGTCCATACTGATGTCAGTAAATGATCAAATTAATAAATGAAGGGGGAGAAGAGACAAATCTCCCATGCAGGATTCCAAACAGTTTATGTAGATTCTCTGCCCACAGGGAGGTGAAGCCTAAGTGTCCCCACTTGTTAAGTGTGGGCTGTGCCCGGTGACTTCCTTCCCCATGGCACAGCATGTAGAGGGTCGGGGGACAGGCGGTGTAACTGGACAGTGGAGAAACCTGGCTGGGGTAGACGGAGAAGACAAAGCCCCTTCAGCCAGGTGACGGAGACCAGCATCAACAACGATGAGTCACAGTGATGGTGTGTGCCCCCAACACCATGTGTGGTCTTCCTCCCAAAAACCTACAACCCCAGTGTAGGCATGAGAAAAAGACTGAACAAATCCAAATCAAGGAGCACTCTACAAAATAATTCATCAGTGCACTTCAAAACTATCAAGGACATCAAAAACCAGGATGATCTGTCACAGCCCAGAGGAGCCTAAGGAGACACGACCACGCATTGCAATGTGAGATCCTGGTAGGATCCCAGAACAGACATTAAGGCAAAATCTAAAGAAACTTCAATAAAGTAAGGACTTTGTTAATGACAACGTATCATTACTGGTTCATCAACCATAGCAAATGCACCATACTAACATAAGATGTTAATAAGAGGAGGGAGCTGAGTGTGGCATATAGAGAAACTCTCTGTATTGTCTTCCCAATATATCTGTTAAGTCTAAAACTATTTTAAAAAGTGAGGTTTATTTGATTTGATTTGATTTGATTTTAAAGTTGAGTTAATAATAATAATTTTCTGGAACGCCTGGGTGGCTCAGTGGTTGAACAACTGCCTTCAGCACAGGGCGTGATCTCGGGGTCCTGGGATCAATTCCCACATCAGGTTCCCTGCCGGGAGCCTGCTTCTCCCTCTGCCTCTGTCTCTGCCTCTCTCTGTGTGTCTCTCATGATAAATAAATAAAATCTTTAAAAAATGATAATAATTTTCTAAAACCCCACAAAACAGTTCTTGGGTAATTCTGACATGCAGGCAGCTTTGAGAGCCTGGACCCATGCTTCTTTCACTTGGGTGTGCATCAGGATCACCTGGAGAACCATTAAAAGTCCACCTGCTGGGCCATACCCCAAACTGCTATCCCTGCTTCAGCAACCAGGCTCTGCAAACCAGGGTCCAGACAAACGAGGGAGGGGACCATCCATCACCATCACCAAGTACCCCCCCTGATGCCCAGGTGAGCCCTCTGCTTGAATGAACGCTGGTGAGGGTCTGAAGATCTTGTTGAGCATCCTCCACCTGCTGGGTGTGGTGGGTGACTGGCCCATGCAGGATGGAGCTGTGGGGATGTAGGAGGAGGTACAAGGAAACAGAGAGGGAGGTGTTGGAGCCTCTCATTTAGTTTTTGGCAGGGATGCTGGAACCCAATCGAAGCTGGCCCCTTGAAGTCCAACCTGCACCCTGCTTAGGAAAATTATTACATGGACAGAGTGAACAGCCACCCTGTTGGCTGATCCTCTGAGAGCAGGTTATGAGTATGAAGAAAGGGAACATATTTAAAGGACCTAGGACACAGTAAAGCAATGAATGAATGGTGGCTCTTACTTCCATGATCATTATTGCCTGGCTCAGTACACAAGTATTCCGGCAGTATTTTCTGCATGAACCCTGTCTCTCCAATAATACAGTAGGCATCTTAAGGGCAGGACCACTGTCACACACAACACAGCCCAACACAATACTTGTATACCAAGGCATTCACAGGAATTATTCCTTGGCCCCTGGAGCCTTGGGTCACCCTGGGGGTGGATTCAGATCCTTACTAAGCTTCGTGGGTCTCAGAATCTCAAGAACCAAGTCAAAGGCAGGGAGCAGGAAATGACACCCCCCCAGGGCCCCCTGGGAGGTCCCAGCATGCTGGGTCCCAGCCAGGTGAGCACCCAGCCACAAAGTGGCACAGAAGCTGCAGAGCCTGTGTCATCAGACAGCTTCCTTGAAGCCTCCTCATCTTGTACTTTCCCATTACTCCAAGCAACTGGGCTTTGTCAAGCCCTATGATGCGGGTAAAATGATTCAATGAACTCCGGAAAGTAAACGCGAGCATTTAATTAAAAGGCTGGTGTAGAGGGAGCTGTTTCTTCAGGGTTAACCTCAAAACCTTCAACTCCTCAGAAGAGCTTCCTAATTGGAGCTGGCCAGGGTTTCTGTAGCAGTCCAGGCAGATCCATGCCATGGCCCGGCTGGCAGAGGTAAGCGCATCATAGAAGCCGCCCTCGGAGGACACCGACTCCTGCCCGTGAGAAGTCAGAACCTCAGCGTGGTTCTGCAGGCCCGTGCGCACCAGCGCCTTCCATATCAAAATCCTCCTGCCCCCACCCCAACCAAGTCAAGGCGCTAATTAACAATTATATGAGAGAGGAGGAGGTGAGGCTTATCTTTTGTGAGCAGTTCTATATGTTGTCTACAGATCTCTCAACAGCCCTATGAAACTGCCTGTTTTTGTCTACTTTGCAGGTAAAGAAAAGTGAGTAACTTGCTGGAAGCCACAAAGATTTTAAATGGTATAGCCAGGAATGGAGTCAGCTCTCTCTCGTTTTATTTATTCATTTGAAATCTAATTATTAAAAAAAAAAGAAATCTATTTATCACCTTCTATGTATGGGCCAGCCAGATGCCAGATGATGAGATCCAATAAAAATCAGAGAAATAAGGTCCCTGCTTTTACAGAGTTTGCTTCGTGTCGGGGAGATGAAAAGTCAACAAATAAACTATTACCTAAAATCGTGACAGATGAGAAAATAGAGAGTGACATGACAGAGAATAATGAGGGTGGTGATCTCTGTAAATCCAAAGCCTGTGATCTTTCTGCAAAGGCACAGGATAAAGCAGCCCCCAAAGGACCACCTGACCAAATAAATCATATAACTATCTGAGGAAAACAGAACTGTTTGTTCTCCATCAGGACACTGGGCTCACATCTCTAATGGTGACTTGGAGGATGTATCATCTCTGGGCCAAATAAAAGAGCAGAACCTTCTTGGGGGCCTGAATTCACATCTGAAACTAAGTGGCTAACACGGGCCCTGCATTTTAGGAGGTGCAGAGGAGAGCCTCATCCCAGAGCCCCTCAGATGCTGCTGTCACATGGGGCTGCCCACAAGGCCTCTCCCCTTCTGTGGCATCATGCTTCCTGAGACTGTGGCAGGCTGACCAGGAAAACACCATGGGACACAGTACATGCTAGAAGCATGGAAGTCTAGGGCTTTGCAGCCAGGCAGCATGGAAATTCCAGCCCTACGTTTGCTAACTGGGAGAAGCGAGGAAGCCACATGGGCTCTTGAGCATCAGTCTACTTGATTAGAAGATGGGGCCAACAGGACCTGCTTTTCAGGGTTGTTTTGAGTTCAGTTAAAGAGCCAATATGGTATTAGCAAGTGCCCAACTCATCCTAGGCACACAAATGTCAGACCCCAAGTCATTCCAAAAAAGAGAAATAAACTGGTGAGTCTTCATAGCCATGCCCTCCTCCTCCCAAGACCCAGGAAATGGAGTTCTCGGTAGAGCAGACTGCCTGCCCTGTGAGTCCATAAACCAGGTTGAAACCCAACAAGGGGTCAGCGTGCAGACCCCCACACTCCGTCTCATGAGCTGCAAGGCTGGGTGGCTCACTCACCCACTCTGTGCCTCTATCACCAAGTGTGGATTGGGAAAAAAACATTCCTGCTTCACGGGATTGTTGCCAAGTAAAGGAAGTGATGGCTGCCGCATTCCTGGGATGCAGGACAGTTTCCTTCCTTCTTTTCCCTTCAAACCTTCCCACATTCCTTCCTTCAGAGTAAGTACAAAGGAGCATTTGACGTTAAGAAGTTTCCATAAAATTACGCTCTGACACAGCCCCTGTGCTCCAAACACGCGGAAGTGGCAGATAAATACCGGGCTCACAAACAAGATAATCATCTCTGTGTGTGAGGTAGAATGTCGACACAAAGCACTACGGGGGACTGGGAGTGCCAGGCAGGAAGTACATCTAAGGGCGGCTAAGACCAGTGTCCCACACAAGATGGGATAGGAGACCTGGGTCCAGCGCTTGACTCCAGGGGATATCACGAGGCCTCCTCCACGAAGGCAGAACAAAAACAAAGCTACGAGCTGCCCCTGGCCAAGCTGTACTGGGAGCTCCAGGCCAGGTGGAGGCAGACACAAACTATCAGGGAGGAAGTGAGGAGAAAGAAGGCTAAGAAAATCAAAACAAGAATTTCCCTCTTAAAATGAGTCAGTACACCTAAATTCTAAAACCTAAAGACCTCTAACGCTTAGAAACCTAGCCAACAAAATCAACATTTGTGACATAAATTACTCCAAAGAAGATAAATGAGTATCATGGAACAATCTGAAAAGGACTATAAAACAGGAATGTTTCAAATGCTCAAAGTGACAGATGCAAAGAAAAAAAAAAAAAACGCATTCATTGAAAATAAACAAAAATTCTCAAACAAAAGGTAAAGAACAAATGAAAAGAAAAATGGCAAATGGCAAATGGGAGAAAAATATTCACATGTCACGGATAAAAGACTAAGATCTGTAAATTGTAAGAAGTTTTAAAGACTTCTTGGAGACAGAAGGCCCCAAACTCCTCCTTTAACAAAGAGTGGACAGAAGATATGGGCCAGCATCCACAAATCTTACATGAAAATGGCTCTTAAACATAAGACCTCAACTTTCTTTGATAATGTAAATTAAAATCCAAAATAATGGAGTAAGAATCAAAACTATACTGAGATACCATTTCTCACCCACCCACTTGGCAAAAGTTCAAAATCCTGATACTGTGCTCTGCCAGAGAGGATGTGGGGAGTCAGGCATTCTCTTAATTGTGGGTGGGAGGCAAAATGGCATAACAGCAATGGAAGGGACCTTGGCAACACGTGACAAAACTGTTCATGCGCTTACTCTCAAGCTCACAATCCAATTCTAAAAATATGACATCAACATAAACCTCTAACAGTACAAAAATATATGTGCCTAAGATGACTCCCTGCAGGGCTCTTTGCAATTGCAAAATATTGGAAACTATCTAAATATCCAAGTATGGGATGGGGAAATAAAGTTCATTGGGGAAATAAAGTTGGGTGCATCCACACAATGGAATACTATGCAGCTGTTAAAAAGAATGAGCACTGTCTCTGTGAACTAATAGGGAGTGATTTCCAAAATATATCTTTGAATAGAGAGAGACAAGGTGCAAAAGTACTTTACTTTTAGTGTAAGAAAAAAGGAGAAAAGGATAAATCTGACTATTTTTTGTAAAAAGAAAACACAGTAGGAATAAACCAGAAGGTAATGAAACTGGTTATGCAAATACAAGGGGACACAAGTGTCTGGCAGGGAAAATACAGGAGAAGGGGTGAGTAAGGGTTGACACCTCCCTGAGTGCATCTTTCTGTTTTAAGTCCTGGAAGTATATTAAAGCATATCAAGAAAATAAAACCGATGAAGAAAAATAAACTGAATGCAAACAGAAAGTCAGGAATCTAACCCTATTTCAAATGAGTAACAAAAGCATGCTGGGGGAGCATAGAGAGCCAATATGAGTAACTTTTGAATGCAATATTATGACTTACACACCCTCGAACAAACCTTGAACTCTCCCTAGTGGGTTTGTTTTCATAATGGTTAGGTTGGGACAACCCCAGAATTATTTTATAGGCAGTATAGTATTGAGTAAATAAGTAAATGTGTGATGTTGTGGAGAGACAGCATTCTCTGAATGGAAGAAGGGTCAAACAAAGATGGAATAGGGTAGGGAAGAAAGAAATCAGTGGGATTGGAATGAAGAAATTTGGACTGTAAAAGGAAAAATTTGGAATAGGGACCACAGATTAAATTATTGTATCCACGTTAAATTTCTGAAGTTTATAACTGTACTGTGTTGGCTTAAGAGAGTATCTTTTTTCTTACAAGGCACTCATACTGTATATTAAGGGGTAAAGAGGCATGATATATGCAATCCATACTCAAGTGGCTCAGAAAAAATAATCTGTATATAATTTGTATAATTACTTACACATAATATATGAGTGTGAATGTATGTGAGTTTATACCTAAACATATACACATACATGAACATATAGATGTGGAGAAAGAGAGGGCAAACATGGAAGGAAAAATGTTTAAAACACCTGATGAGGGATGTCTGAGTAGCTCAAGTGGCTGAGCATCTGTCTTCAGCTCAGGGTGTGATCCCAGGGTCCTGGGATCAAGTCTCACATTAATCTCCCTGCATGGAGCCTGCTTCTCCCTCTGCCTACGTCTCTCTCTGTGCTTCTCATGAATGAATAATAAATAAAATCTTAAAACAAAAACAACCCACCTGATGAATGTGAAAAGAACTTTATGATGTTTTCTGTAAGTTTTAATAACTTTACAACAAAAAGTCAAATATACTTTTAAAAACAAATATCCTGAAAATAAGAATCAAGCTAAAAATCTCATCCATGAGATAACTCTACAAAAAGAATATTTGAAGAAGTAATAGCTCAGTATTTTCTAGAACTCAAAAAAAAAAAAAAAAGGAAGTTCTCAGTTTGAAAAAACACTGGTTACTAAGCAAGATGAAAAGGCAAATGATAATGAAACTGTAGCCTGTCATGGATAAAGAAAAGATCTTAAAATGTAGCCTGAAGAAAAAAAAAACCCTACATATTACAAAGGGTTGACAGATTGAAAGCAAGAGTGATACCACTGGCCTGGGAAGAAAAAGGAACTCCTGCCATCAGAATGCTGAGAAAATAGGTGTCAACCAAAACTTTTATACCTAGCTAAAACAGCATTTAAAGGCCTGAGTAGGGATCCCTGGGTGGCGCAGCAGTTTGGCGCCTGCCTTTGGCCCAGGGCGCGATCCGGGAGACCCGGGATCGAATCCCACGTCGGGCTCCCTGCATGGAGCCTGCTTCTCCCTCTGCCTATGTCTCTGCCTCTCTCTCTCAATCTGTGTGACTATCATAAATAAATAAATAAATAATTAAAAAATATATTAAAAAAATAAAAAATAAAAAAAAAATAAAGGCCTGAGTAAATGGGCATTTTCAGACACCCCAACATCAATAGCATTTATCTCCCAGAGTCTGAAGGAATTACAAAGAGAAACTTCACCATATAAAACAGTTAACTCAGAGGAAGACTTAGGACCACGAAACAAAGCTGGTCTTAAAAATTTACAGCAAATGAAATTTTTTTTTCATAAATGTAATCACTGACTATACAAATAATAAACATAATCTTTGCTGTTTAACAACATTGGGTGTACAAAACAAAACCAAGCTGTCCAATGAGAATTTAAAGCCAAGTAGCCTTGCTATATTCAATAGGACATCATATGTGTTTGAAAAAATCTAGAGTTGAGCATATATGCTAAAATTTAAGAATACAAATACAATATGTGGCTGGCTTCCAAGTCAGCCCAGGGTGAGGGAACCTATAAAATATACAGTTCATTAAAAAAACAAACAAACCAAAAAAAAAAAAAAAAAAAAGCTTGAAAGCATCAGGGAATGAGGAGGAGAGAAGAATCAGAGAAACAGAATGTAAAATAACAGAAAAAAATCCAAATATATTAATAATCACATTACTCTGAAGGAAGATTAGATTAATATATTAAAAGATAGAGATGATCAGATTGAACAAAAGATGAAAGAATCTGGGTGTGTGAAGGATTCCCTAAGAAGAGCTCCTTTTTTCTTTTTTCAAGATTTAATTTATTTATCTACAAGAGACACACAGAGAGAGACAAAGACATAGGCAGAGGGAGAAGCAAGCTCCCCACAGGGAGCCTGAAGGGGACTTGATCCCTGCATCCTGGATCATGACCTGAGCCAAAGGCAGATGCTCAACCACTGAGCCATCCAGGTGTCCCCCTAAAGAGAGATCCTTAAAGACCAAAAAAGTCATCTCAGCTCAGCTATAGAGAGGAATAAACTGGGCCAATCAACCAAGAAATGAAAGAGAGATTCCAAAACTATCAAGAAATGGTACACAGCCATCAATGTGCAGGAAGGAAAGGTGTCTTGGGAAACACACTGCAGTTTGTCAGATATGCAAAGAGAAATAGGTAAATAAGGGAAGCTGCCCTGGGATAGGGGAGGGCAGGGGTAAAGGGCTAGAGGGAGCCAAGGAGGTCTGCACAGACCAGAGGCAGACCACAGGAAACTTCTACCACACAGTATCAGCTCCCAAGAAACATGTCCAGTCTAGGCAGGGATTAGGGTCTGTGCCCATTTTCCCCATCAAGACCATGTCGAACCTTAAGCACAGAAGGGCACAGAGAGGAAGGACAGGAAAGTTCAGGCAGATCACCAGAGGATGCTATCCCTAACTAAGGGACACACTATCCAAGCTACTTCCACACGCACATGGTCCTTCTCAGGAACTCAGGCAACTCTTTGATTATCACAGGCAGTGGGGCTAAGAGAGATCTACACTTGGCCAAAACAATCCAAAATGCAGATTTTGGGGTCAGTACAGCCTCATCCTCAAAGTCCTTTCTCTCAATGGCTCACCATATGCAATATCTATATTTAGTTGGGTACTTACTATGTGATTCACGTAGCTTACCAATTCTAACAAAAGATACAATTTTATCCCCATTTTACAAAAGAGTAAACCAAAAGCCAAGGTCATCATGCCATCAGAAAGTGCCAGGATGGGGTTTAACCTCCAGCATCTTGATTTCAAACTTGACACTTAATTCAAGCACCAAGGCTCAAATCTAACACTAGTCTTGGGCTCTCCCACTGGTGTTGGCTCTGCTTTTCTTCCTGAGAGTCCAGTCTTCGCTAAACAGTGCAGAGAGGAAAGTTCGAACACTAAACTTGGACTGGTATCATGTGATGCCAAGCTCATTCTGCTATGTTATCATCTGTACACCTGCTGGATGCGCCCACTGAACTCTCTGGGGACAAGCCTGAGAGTTACTCACCCCTGCATCAGTAGGACAGAGCACAGTGTCTGGTAAACAGTGACTGCGCTACAAAATGCTCATCAGGGAAATGAATGAGTGAGAAACAAGTGGAGCAACCCCACTGTACCACAAGCCAACCTCGTAATGAACACTCCTCATGCTGGGGTGCATTCCATATTCATTTCTCCTTGTGTTGGCGGCCCTCCCACACCTTTGTATTAGTCCCGTGCAAGGAAACATTTGTTTACTGAAATCAGGTTGATCTCACACCTAGATGACTCATATGAGGCCTTCTGCCTCATGGCAGCCGAGCGAGATCTCACCTCTCAGAGACACCCAGGGAGACAATGCAGTGAGAGTGCTGTGAATTTTCCTTCCCTTGCACAGAACGTAGTGACACCATTTGTGGTCTGAGCCATCACAACACAGAAGGAAGAGGTTGAGAGACCACAGCCCGTCTCTGCCCTGGAATGCCCATGTGCTAAATGTCTCATCCCTCTCAATGCAGCTCTGTGGTTACCTGCTTGGGAAGTCTTCCAGAGCAGCTCATCCCTCTTCTTGTGGCTGTGTGTACATCGTTCTTCTTTCACACCCTTTACTCTACCTTCTACCATCCATTCAGCACATAATTGTGAGTGCCCATGACACGCCTGGCACCTGAGACACACTGATGGCAGAAACAGACAGGGATCCTGCTTTTCAACAGAACATCCTGCCATGATGGAAATGTTCTAGACCTGCACTGCCCAACACAGTAGCCAATAGTTGCATGTGACTATTGAAATTTTAACATTTTTGTTTCATTTTAATAAGCTGAAATCTCACCACACATGCATGACTGGTAGCCACCATCTTGGACAGTGCAGGTAATCCTGCTGCAGGATAATTATCTTGCATATCTTGTAAATCCTGACGTACCTTTTCTCAACTGTCTGACTCCCTCCTTACCCTCAGGTAGATTCATAAAGACAAGGGCTATGTTGCTTATTCTCAAATCTCCAGGACAGTGCAGCCCAGCATACAGAAATGGCTCAGGCACTGCTGGACCCAACCAATGAGTGAATAAAGCAACAGTGCTAGACATATAATAGAGGACCTACAGAAGTTTCCAACTCCTAACCAAAGGAGAGGAAGTGAGAACAAGAGGCCAGAGAGCAGGCTAGGGCACCGCTACTGGGCCAACAGAAAGATGCAAGTCCAGGCATCGCCCATCCTGCCCATTCTCCCTACTGTTCCAGGAGCTATCAGCGCCTTGGGAAGCAGATAGAATTCACAGAGAGAAGTCAGGCCTGGGACCACTGTAAGGGCAGGTCACACCGGAGCACCTTCAGCTGCAAACTGTGGCAGAGGGGTGGGTGGTAGGAAGGCTTAAAATAAACAAGAGAAGATTCATCAGTTCCACGGTTGAGCAAAACCATCACTTTGTTGACTGCAGGGTTAGGGTTTTCCAGCTGCAGTTCTTAGAAGAGAAAGTGATAGTTCTTGTGCCTGAGAGCCATTTCCTGGTCTGTGGTTGACTCACCAAAGATCCCTAAAGCATTGTGGATGGTTCTGAGAGCACGGCAAGGGAGGAAGGCGGGGGATGGGGGTGGGGGGGTGCAAGCTTTACATGTCCAGCACATCAGCGGGGAATCAGACTCAGCAGCTGGGGACAGCAGAATCTTTCAACAAAAGCATGGCTGGACCAGGTCAGGATCTTCGTGGGGTGGGGGGGGGGGGTGGCTGAAGTTGAAAAGATCCCCCTAGTCACCGTACCAACTGGTGTCATGAGAGTTCAAAGTACCCAACTTGCATCATCTGAACTCAATATGTGTATGGTTATTTCACGGCTGAACCAGCCCGTAACTGACTCCAAGTATAAAATCCCTGAATTCAAGAGCAAAGTCCAAATTGACAAATGTTTTAAAGTCATACTTAGCCATGTTAACCATCATCCAGCATGTTATAATTATGCTTCCTGACATGCCTTGGATTTAAGGAAAGTTGGGGTTCCAGCATTACTTAGCATTGCTGGGAGGGATGGATTGTACACCTTATGCTTATTGTCAGATGACTAAATGTTTTAACCAGGAGAGCAAAGCATGAATCCAACATGTAAAATAACTTCATAAAATGAACTTTTTCCAACAGATCAAATCACACCTAGATTCTTCCCAGGGCCACACCGACCCTCAAAGCACTATTAGGCCAGAATCCTAGATCACAGAGAGGCTCCCTAGTAACCTCAAAGTGCAAAGTGACTTGGCTTAAATCCATTTTCTCATCTTTTCTTGCTGTGGCTCAGCTCCCAAACTGTACCGGTGGGCCTGATCTGTCTTCCAACCTGAACTCTCCTGCCCCTAAAACATCCTCCTCCCAGGACACCCTGAAGTTCTCTGAAGTCCCCCGAAATTTCCTACCTCTGGGCCATTGCTTCAGCTGTCTCCTGGGCCCCAAATGCTATTTCTCTCAACCTTCACACCAGATCCTCAGGGCCACCTGAAAGACTTCTTTTCCAGGCAGCTGCCCCTTCCTCCCTAGGCTCCTGGGCACAGACAACAGCCCACCACAGTGGCCCCATGGCTGTCTGAATGGGCTCTGAGTTCTCAGCAAGCTCAGCTTTGCAGCTGGTCATTTGGGACCTTCTGATCTCTTCATTGGCTTCACTAGCTTCAAGTTCTCTGGAAGACAAGGCCAGTTCCCAGCATGTGGTGGGCACAAAGTTTAACTCTTTAACTGAATTGTAGAAAAAAATAATGATCTCAAGAAGCTAAACCAAAAAAAAAAAAAAAAAGAAGAAGAAGGAAAGAAAGAAAGCATTTTCAAACATGATGTAGTTCTTCCTCTGAGCTCCCAGATAACCCTATCCCTCAGGAGGCAAAACTGCAGCAATCAAGAATATGCGTATGGAGCCAGACCCACTGGATCTGAATCCTGAGACAACCGCCTACCAACTGATAGACCATAGGCAAGTTCTCTCACCTCAATATGCCCTAATTTCCTTCTCTGTAAAATGGAGAGAGAAATAGGTCCTACCTCTTGGATTAACTGAGTTACTCCATATATGGTGCTTAGAACAGGACACAGCTCATAGCATGGGCTCCATAAATAAATGCTGCCTGTTTTGTTATGGTATGGAAATTGCTGATTTGTCTTTTCCCCATTTATTTGTCTTCTTCCCTAAACCGTGAACATCTTGTGTTATTCATCATTATATTCCCAGGACAAGACACACAGTGACCCACTTCTAGGTATACACAGGGTCTGGCTTATAGCAATAACTAAATGTTTGAGGAAGAGGCCGTGTAGTTTACTGATGATGCTCGAAGTGGATATTATATATTTTCTACAAATCGTAATTAAGATACAGTGTCTACTGTGCAGAACATTCTTCCTTCTCGTCTTTGCCTGACCACACTCCACTCATCCTTCAGGTCTCAGATTAGATGCTGCTTTCACCTAGAAGTCCTGTCTCTAACCTCCTCATTCTGGTGGGCCCCTCCCTCATGCAGGGCGCTCCCATACCAGGGTGCATTGCAATGTCTGGCTACTTCCTTGAGCTTTCCCACAAGACGCTGAGCTGGGACCACACCATCTCTCACACCCTGCTGGAAACCCAGCATCCTACACCCTGTCTGGCACACACAGGTGCTCAGTTGTTTCCCTTTCCCACCAAGGGAATTTGAGGAGTTGCAGGTGGGAAGCCAGGCCAGTGAGGGGACATCTTGCTTAAACTCCAGGAACACAGCACAGATTCACTCTCCACCAGTATGGAGAAATGGGAGGAAATCGAGAAAGAGGAAGGTGAAAAAAAAAAAAAAAAAAAAGATCTCTATAGTAAAAAGAAAAAAACACACCTAGAGTTAAGAAGTCTCCAACCCAGTATCACTGTCACCAAGATGGTGGGGAGAAGGCTCAAAACCCCGATTTCCATCAAGAATGGAGTGACCAAAAAAAAAAAAAGAATGGGAGTGACCGGGTTGGTCACCCTCCTACCCAGAAGTGGAGCCTCCCAAACTCTCCTTCCTGGTTTACACAAAGAGAATGAAAATAAATATCCTATCATCCAGGAAAAAATAGCAGGGCATCCGCAGTAGGGTTAAAAGCATGCCTTTGAGTAAAGCTAGAAGCCCTATCAGCACCAGGGTCTAATAGTGGGAAGAAAAGTCATCTTTTACTGAGCACTCACTATGAGCCAGGCCCATCTAAGCCCCTGCGGTAGGTACCATTATTTCCAGAGCACGGAGGTGAGAAAAATCAAGGCTCCCAAGCTGGGAAGACTTGCCTAGGGTCACTGGCTCCATGAGAGGTGGAGTTAGTACTTGACTCACAGACCCTCTGACTCCAAGCCCATCCTCCCCCTTTCCAGTTTCTTCCTTGTCATGCTGCCTCCAGAGTTTGAAGCAGGTTAATTGAGAGATCTAATCCTTTCTGCAATGGGGATTTCTATTAAGAAGTCCACTGCATGTTCTCTGCAGAAAACAGAGAAATGCAGCCCAAATGAAATGCGCCCTGAGAAATGGATCTGCAGTAGCCCTGATGGGGGGCGGGGCTGGAGGTGGGGCTGGGGCAGTGGAGTGGGGAGCCCAGGCACTTGATGAAGAGCCTGTGAGACAGTGTGAATATTAAGGGGGAGAAGAAGCGCAGCAAGGAGGGCCCTCACGGCAGATGGTGAAAACAACTGTCAGACAGACAAGGGAAAGGGGATCCTTCCATTGCTGCTGTGAAGAACCTGACAAAACACTAGCTCTCCATGTCATGTCTCCAGGAGCAGGGAGTGCAGCGTGAGAACACGGGACAGCCCAGGGTGGGGGGTGACGCTGACATAAGTGAATGAGGGGGGGACCTGGCACAGGACCCTCCTCTTACAGCAGTGAGGGATTCTCGCTTTCTCTCTTTCATCTGTTCATTCATCCACTCCCTCATTTGGCAGGTGTCTCCAAAGCACCTACTATGTGCCCAGCCATGTGAGACACAGCTGTGAGCAGAATAGAGACCACCCCTGCCCTCACAGAGCTCAGGACCTCAAGGAGTGAGGGACGCGGAGGGAGATCACCCACACAATCAGGTTGTGACCGTTACCCCCTGAGGTACGTGCTGTTGGTATAGCAATACTGCTCTCCGTGTGCAAACAAACTGCAAGCTGACTCACATGGGGTATCGCTGTTTGGGAGAGCCACGGAGGAGGAGGAGAGGCTGACCACCCACACAAGGGCTGGCGGGAGGGGAACACACATGCAGAACACGAAGAGACAGGTGTGGACAGGGCCCAGGGCCGGCCGGACTGGGCAGGCTTCTCGGGCCTGCAGCATGTGGGCCATGTGAAGGGCTTCCTCAGCCTCTTCCAGAATCTCAAACACTCTCCTACTGCAGGCTCCACCTGTCTGGTTCTCTGGCCGACTCTGACGACATAGAGGATTCCCTGGAGCTTCAGCCTCCCCTGTGGGGTGGTCTACAATCGCTGGACTGCCACATTCTTTGTGATAGGGCTCCAAACACGTACACATGGAGCCTTGGCTCTATGGCCCTGTGCCTGCAGTTGGCATCCCCACCATCCCTGCCTTTCTCCTGACTCATTCTGGCTCATTCTATCAGATTCAACTTGTGCATCACCTCCTCCAAGAAGCCCTCTCTAACTCCCTGACCAAGCTGGCATAGGCATCCCTGCCTGGAGCTGCCTCAATACCATCTGCTTCTATCTCCGTGGTGCAAGGCACTGCAATGACTTGTCTAAACAGTTCCTGCTATAGGGCAGTCACTCCATGAGTACTGGCTGAGTTAACATCCATAAGAAAGGATTAATATGCACAATAAAGGAAAGTGCTCTAAAATGCAACTAGGAAAATACAAAAATCTGGTTAGAACACTGGGAGAGATTTGAAATTAGAGTAGCTAATACTTATCAGACGTCTACTCTATGGCAGGTAATATTCTTAGGACTTTCTATGAAGGAATTCACTTATTCTGTACCCCAATCCCACGAGATGACTATATCTGTAGTTTATGAATGAAGAATTTGGCCCAATGAGGCTGAGCCATTTGCCAGAGGCGACGCAGACAAATGCCTGTGTCCACCCGCCACACTGAGTGTTGGTAGTGAGACTATGTTTGGGCCACTCCCAGGGAAAGAAATACCCCCTGGCAGGAACACAAGATGCTCACCCTTATTTGTGAACTAAAATCACAATGACAGAGCTTAGAAAAGCAGGGCAAACACTGGGAATAGCCAGGGTTGGCAAGAGGGTGTCTTTGGAGGCAGCATAAGTGTTCATTAGAGAGAGAGAGACAGTTTGTCTGGACACTAGAGAACTCTGAGTGGCTAAACGGGGAAGCAGACCCACATGCCTGACACAAATGGATTTTTAAGTTAAAACAAGATGTTCTCACCATTTCCAGTCTTCACTTGGATATCACTGTTCTCGTGAAGCCTTGGATTCTTGTTGTGTGTGTGGTGTGTGTTCCTTTTAATCTGAGGCCCAGAGCGAAATCACTCAGTACTAGTCATTTGGCTTCCCTGGAAGGCCAAGTCAGCATCTTTGGAACCACTAAGGATGGCTCAAAGGCAGGCCCCCTAGGGGTGCTGGCCAGAACCGTGCCCCAGGACACGGAAATATGTGCTGGTTTGAACTTTAATCACTGTGGTGCCTTTTGTCCTTCTTAAAACTGTTCACACACCTCTGAGAGCTTTAGCATCACCAGGCATGGCACCATGCCCCAAGTCCTCCCCTTGGCTCTCTGTGTCATGACCTCCTTGACTGAGACTCAGTTTCCTCATCTAGAGGTAAGGCTAATTATGGCAAACTTTGTTGTGTTGCTATGTTGTGAAGCTGCTAACTCAGAGAAACGCTGAGGAGATTGAATGATATCCAGTGTGCCAGACACAAAGAAGGAGCTCAGCGCCACCACTATCATAGTCATCAGAGAAGACTGGCCTTTTGTCTGAGTACTGGGGTGTGGGGGTAAGCCATGGCCCCGGGGGTCTACCCTGATGGGGAGGAGTGACTTTCCACCAAAGTTGGCAAGCCAGTTTTCATTACTGTTTTGAGACCCCCTGCAGACAATGCACCCCACCCCACTGCCTGTACCCTTCGGAGGGTGGAGGGACAAGCTGGGGGGCAGAGGGGGCACTTCCACTGCTCACCCACTTGCTTGGGTTCACCACTGATGAATGTCATCTTGGAAACAGTTCCTAAGACTTGTTTTGAGGTAGTTGAGAGGAAAAGAATATCTGAGCTGACAAGGAAAGCGATTAGGCGATTTCCGAATCTTGACATCAGCTTCTGTGGATGCCAAAAATCAAATTCAGGAGCAGGGATCCAACTATAATGCTGATTTCCCCCTTGGACTCGCCATTGGTCAGGTGACAGTCAGATTTTCCATCACAGTCTGGCACATTCGCTCAGAGGCAGTGGCCAAGTTGGAAGTTCTTCACGTTACCCCATAAGAGCATCTTACGTTCATTCATTAGCACCAGTCACTGACTTGCCACGCTTTGAAAGACAAACCGGACAAACTCCCTAGGCTGCTGTTGTTGTTACTGGTTTGGATGATGACCCACTTTTGAAAAACAAAAAAAGGTTGGTCAGAGTCTGTGGGCCTGGGAGTGGGTGTCTGAAGTGTGTCAGGAGGGCAGCTGTGCCGGGGAAAACAGACACCTGCATTAACAAGAGGCCGCCGATGTGATTCACCCCGTGACCATGACGCTCTGGGCCAGCTTCCCCTCGGCCTCTTCCGGAGGCAGGCTGCACCTCAAGAAGCAGTGGTGATTCTAAAGGTCATGAACCGGAGTCATGTTCGGGGCACAGAGTGAGTAGTTTCTGGAGGTCACAATTTTGAGGAAGTATCCAGGACTTTTATCACTATATCATTAAGTAGAATGATCTATGATCTTCCTTGCTCTTCCCGTCCTTGCCTGGTTTGGAAATCCAGGTTATACTGACCTCATCAAAGGAGTTGAAGTGTCTCCCTTTTTTCTGTTCTCTGCAATCATTTGGATAAGAGAGGGATTATCTGTTCTAGAGTATTTGGTAGGCTCACTTGTAAAACCACTTGGGCCTCATGTGCCTTCTTCCTGCTTTTTTGATGAGCACTTTAGTAATGACAGAGTTAATAATTTATTTAATAATTATGGGTCTATTCAGGTTTTCTGGCCATCCTTGAATTCATTTCAGTAAGTTGTATTTTTTTTTTTTTTTTTTTTTTTTTTAGGGAATTGACCATTTTATCCAGGGTTTCAAACTGAATGGCACAGAGTTAGTCACAGTATCTCAGGCTTAGAAGGATTCTATCCTTCCAGTAATAAGCAACAAACCAAGTCCATGAAGTGGCCCCTGCCCCCCTAAATCAGGGCATGTGTTTGTCAGGGATCACGGTTTTAGGAACTTCCTTATACTGCCTGCCAGGTAGAGGGGCAGTGGTGAAGAGCCCAGCTCCAGAGTTGAATTGCCTGGATTTCTCTTCTAGTTCTGACTTGGGCACATGTAGCTTTAGTTTCCTTCTCTGTAAAATGGGTAGAACGGCCATAGCTAGCTCTCAGGACCATGTGAGGATCACACAAAATACTTCATAAAGCCCAAGGCCTCAACATAGGGGAGTTCTCTAAAACTTTGAACTTAACTTCTAATTTCACAAGCTTTCAAATTAAGATTCTCATTCTCAACTGAAGGTCCAAAGCAAGATCACTCCTACTCTGTCCAGTACCACCAACTGATATTCACAACTACTGTGTGTCCTTTTCATCTCAACCCTCTTGGTGCTCATTAATCTAGAGCAGCGGATCTGCGAGTGAGATCCCTGGACCAGTGGCAGCATCTGGGAATGTTCTAGAAATGCAGATTCCTGAGCTCCACTGCACATCTACTGTATCAGACACTCTGGGGTTGGCATGACAGCCTTGTGTTGGGACACACCCTTCAGGGCATTCTGATACTGGCTCCATGTGTGACCGCCCTAAGTTCTTAAGAGCCACAGGGCACTACCCACGCTCCTGCTGAGTCCCGAGGTGCTTTTAGAGCATGCTTACTCCCCTACGATCAATGAAGGGCAAAACGATAATCACGCTGGGAGAAGAGTGGGAAGAGATAAACAAACATTACAGAAGTGAAAGCTGAGATCATTTTAAAAGATCAATGGAGAGAAATGGCAAATGTTGCCTGTTTGCATGGGGTGACTCATTCAATGATAGGAACCATTCTGAAAACACTGAATCAAGCAGCGTGTGAGCTGCAGTGCTGCGCAACAGGCAACAGCCGTCGGGATGCAAGGGAAAGGGTTCTCAAAATTCAAAGGAAAGCAAACATGGGGATATAGGCTCAGCATTGACACTGGAACCTCACTGGCTTCAGGACATTCGGAAAATGCTGGGCACCTGAGGGCTGTGCTTTGGCTCAGAGCGGAAAGCAGGCTCGCAGGGAGGGATGCTTCCACAGGTTAGAGGCTTAGAGGCTCGACTGAATCTGTAAAGTACTGATGCTTTGGCCCATTCAGACAGGAGACTGCTAACCAGTTCTCCTGAACCAGGCCACGAGAGAAGCCAGCTAACTCAATAGTTTTTCCATCCAGATGAAACTTACCTATTTTAGAGAAAAAAAGAGGGGAGAGAGAGAGAGAGAGAGAAAGAGAGAGAGAGAGATGCCTGGTGGAAAGTGCATCAATAAGAAGTGATGTCAAAGTTTTAAACCTTTGGAGGACAAATCACATCCCCACTTACAGGCTTAACATCTAAGGTGTAACTTTGGCTCCTACCGGCAAATGGATCCATGAGCCACTGCTGAGAAACTAAATACTTCCTCTGCAACGACTGTATAGTTAAAATTCAGCATTTAAAATGCATAACCCACACCCTGCCCCTGAGATCCGGATTCATTCGATTGGGGTGGAGCCCATTTTTAACAAGCTCCCCAAGGGATACCGAGGCAGATGGTTCCGGACCACAGAGCCATTTGTCATTACCAGAGGAGTCAGAATCGAGAGCAGTACTCAGTCGCTGCACACATTTCACAAACATTGCCGGGGAAAATTCAGGCTGAAACCAAAACACCACCCGCCTGAGCCCCAATTTAGCATTTGTTCCCACGGCATAGATCAGGGAAGTCAGCAGTAAATGAGTAACGTGTTACATAAGTTGCTTTTCTGTATGCAGAACCTCAATTCACCAACGAGAAGTTAAAATCATATAAAAAGCAACAGCCCACCCCCAAAACAAATGCTGGGAAAGCAAAGCCAGGATCTCCCCAGCCCCTTCTGCCAGGCAAAGACAATCCCTCCTCGGTGCTGCAAGCCCCACTGGCTCACCTGGTGCCCCAAGGACCCGGATCCTCTGGTGGAGGTGGGGGAAAGGTGGAGTTAGGAAGTGAGCAGGAACATGACATTTAGGTTTCCACGGGGGCATGGACACTGGCTTCATTGAGATTTTTCTCCAGCTGAGAACGTATGTAAAGCCATGTTTTACATGACTACACCTCTGACCCCTTGCTGGCAAGTTCTGGAGGACAAAACCCTCTGGAGTCCTATCTAAGAACCCCAAACCACTTTCTGTCTTTGGCAAGGATTCCCAGTCTTTTCCTTTCCCTGGTCACCCTAACACCTAGATAGTAAACTAATTCTAACTAGAAGGTTAAAGGCTGGGCAGCCTGGGTGGCTCAGTGGTTTAGCACCACCTTCAGCCCAGGGCCTGATCCTGGAGACCCAGGATCGAGTCCCACGTCGGGCTCCCTGCATGGAGCCTGCTTCTCCCTCTGCCTGTGTCTCTGCCCCTCTCTCTCTCTATCTCTCTGTGTCTCTCATGAATGAATAAATAAATAAAATCTTTAAAAATAATAATAATTCTAGAAGGTTAAAGGCTGACAGCGTTTGGACAATTTATCAGCCCAGTGACCACAGAGGATGTAAAAGTGGGCGTGGCAAAGCTTTACCATATATTTAACATACATGTTACCTCTTCCAATGAGCTGGCCTCAGGAACCTCTCAATACTGACCTGGAGACATCCATTCTCACTTTACTGGAGTGTAGATTATAAGTTTCAGAGGGAGAATCCTTACCTATCTTTTTATTGCTCCAAGCATCTAGCATGGTGACTAACCTTAGGCAGTACTTAAAAAAAAAAAAAGAAAAAAAAAAAGAAAAGAAAAAAGGCATTGATTTGACTTAAATTGACATCTGATGTGAGCCTTAATTGCCACCCCCATTTTGCCACACAGCACAGAGCTTCAAAATGCATTAGAGTCACCTGGGGTGCTTGTTAAAAACTCATCTTCTGGGCTCCACCCCAGACTTAGTAAGTCAGACTCTATGGGACTGTCATTTTTAACAAGGTGCCAGGTAAGACACATAAAGACATAAGACACATAAAGTTTGAGAGGGGCAGCTTGCGCCCTACAGGGGAATCTCAAAGACACCAGCACTTTGGAATGTCATTAAGCAGAAGAATCCTTTAAGAAGGCCCAAAACAGAACAAAGTAGAGGCAGATAGCTCCCTCCTATCTATCTAGGTATGTGCCCAAGTAGAGAACATTCAACATTGGAAAAAAATGAGGCCAAGAAGAGACCAGAGACAAGAAAGGTCCAGAGAAGCATATTCTGCAGTTAAGCCTAGGAGTTAACTTCTGATCCCAGCAGGTTCATCCTCACCTTTCCCTGCTGGTCACGAGGTACTATGCCCCATGGGCAGGTCATGGACCAGGGAGCATCAACAAGGCCCAAAGATGGAGAGCAATGGCTAGGAGCTCTGCCCCACTTTGGAAAGTCTGGCTTCTTTGCTTCACCCTACAGGCTGGTGGCTGAAGTCAGCAAACCGTCCCCCCTCATGCTGCTCCTCCTGCCCTTGGGCAGCCACATTTTGAGCAGGGCAGACAACTGCTACCAGCCAGGGTGCAGGAAATCACACCCAGGTTCCTAGCATACACACCCAAAGAGCCTAAGAAGTTCCCCTCACCAGCCATCCTCCCCAAGACAGGGAATCCCTCTCCCGCGGGCAGCTGTCACAGGAACGTCAACCATGGATGTTTATGCCAGGCCTCATTTACACAAGCCCACTCCTCCACGAGAGATGAATTTTTAAAACAAACAGCTTTTACATATGTTAGCAGGCAGAGTCATGTCAGCATCAGGGATCCCCAGACGGAAACGTGAGTCAATCTGGGGCAGACACTGCTAAATAAATCCTGTTTGGGTGAAATTCCTCTCTCTGGAGAAAGAGGAACCTCAAAGCAGATCGCTTAGATTCCCCGGCAAGATTCCCCAGACACCCCCATTCTCTGCAGCAGGGCATGCCCTGAGCACTGTGCACTCTGAAATCAGCTACGTTCTCCTGTGCATTTGCCTCGGTCACCCCCGTCCTGGGAGCTGTCTGTCCCACCTGCGTCCCACACCCCTACTCCCACACACACTGTGCTTCCAACCAGGGCATCAGATGTCCCTTCGCAGCTGAGCATGAGCTGTCCACGCTCATCCCAAAGCTTAGGGTTCTGGCAGCTAAAGGGAAAAATGCCACCACCGAGACACACAGGTAAATGTACCCGTATGCACAAAATGGGTACAGATGGCTAACCTGGAAGATCTGGGCCACAAAGCCTTTGTCAAGGAGTAATTTCACTATTAAGGAAATGTCAGGTTTGGGAGCTTTAATTACTTGGGTCATTGCCTCCTCTTTCCTTAACTTTGCCTATGGGGTCTTGGTAAAGGGGAGGAATTCTATAACCTTTACTGTGTTACTTCCAGGATGGAACAATTAGTGCAAACCGGGAGAATTACCATAAGATGTGGTCAGGGCAGCATTCAGGACCTCTACAGACATGAAGCCAGGTCATCCAGGCCAGCAACAGATGAGCCTCAAGAGGCTCCAGCTAAGATTGGGTTTAGAGAATTTCATGTCCAAACTGGGTCTGAGAAGAGGGGCAGATCCCACTTTTCTGGACTACACCATGAGGGGCTCAATGAGATGAAAAGCATGTTCTTCTCTGAGAAGTGCATGGTACCCTAGAGAGGCACTGGCCCTCAGGGGACATGAATCTCGGGTCCTGGTGGGTGAGGACCTTGATTGGCCCTCAGAACCAAGGCTCAAGAGTGGTAATCATGGCCACGGGTGTGTTCAAGTAGTCAGGAATATTCAGCCCATCACAGGTCTTGGCTGGAACATCAGTGGTTTGGCCTCCCCACATGCATAAGTGTCTGTACCCAGTGTGGGCCTATGACTAAGGCCACATGGCCCTAGGTGAGAGAGGTGGAAGGAGAATGATTACCCTAGCTAGGAGTCAGGGTTGTTGGGTAAAGGGTGGGGGGAATGTCATATGTAGTTCCCTAGGCTTCAGGAAGAGCTCCCAGCCACCATGGCAAGAAACAGACACAGAGGAGAAAGACAAGCCACATACCGAGCCCGTTCTCTGCCAGTGCTCCATGGTTAACACCACATTCGGTCAGGTCTTGCTCTCCTACATCATTCAAATCCAAGCCAGGCTGGTGGGACCCGTTTCCAAAGTGCCTCTCATCCTTCTCAGAGCCGGCGTCCCCATTCTCCATACCATTCTGAGCCTTTTTCAGCGGCATGATCTGCAAACCACTGGGGGTAGTCCTGTAAGACACCGTCTTGGTGGCCCTGTCACCTCCTGCAGGGGGCTTGCCTGAATATCCTTTTTTTGGCTTGGACAGGGAAGGGTTGATTCGCTTCCGTTTATGGGAAGTCCCTTTGCTCTTTCCAGACTCTGAAGGTCTGTGAGAGAGTTTCTCAACTGATGGGCCTCGGCCGTCACGTAGGAGCTTGGAGGCGCTGGTCTGCTTCCCTGACTTGATTCTTTTGTCCTTGGACACGTGCAACCCGTTGAATTCGTCAATAAACTCTTCACAGTGCAACAGATGGTGTTCTGGCTCCCACGTGTCCTCCGTGCTTCCGTAGCCTTTCCATCGGATAAGATACTCCCATTTCCCTTTCTTGTTCTTCCTCTTGTCTACAATCCTTTCGACCTGGGACACAAGATGAGAGAGTCAGAAAAGAGGGGGGAAAAAAGGGAGAGAGGAAAGGAATCAGTCCCAGGCAACAACAGCACAAAGCCCTCAGGATAGAAGCACACACCAGGCCATGGGGTGAGCCATTCAACAGGGGAAGCTGACACTTCCAGGAGTGTTCAAGAAGCCTGGTTTATTTTAGGACACCATTGAATGGAACCAAAGGCACTCGGCTGTTTCCCTTGACAACTGTGATGCCATGCCTGGCTGGTGGCATCTGCCTGTCCATCCAAGGCTTACTTTTGCTTGGAATCACAATACAAGCTTTTGCTAAAGATCTTTATTCTTTCCACTGCACCCAAGAAAAATCAGATATTTAAAGACCAATTTGGTATGGCTTTTTCACCCTTACTTATGCCAAATAACATATACTGAGCATTTACATGGTAGGCACTAGGCTAATGTATCCTTATTTATAATAATACAAATGCTTAGTCAAACTTATTGGTCAGGTACTAAATGCCTGGCATGGATGGTCCCATTTCATTTTCCCCATATGACGACAACCCAGTGCAGTAAGTATTCTTTCTATCCCCAGTCTACACTGAGGAAATGAGGCTTCCGGGAGATTAGGTCACTCAACCAAGTTCCACGCTGGTAAGGGCAGGGCTGGGATTTGAACACTTCTATCCCAAACTCGCTTTCTTAATCACTAGGCCAGACAACTCTCTCAATTACAAAAATCTTCCATACTGACCAAAATGACTAGAATAGACAAAGCCCTTCCCTGCCCCCACCCACAGTAAGCTCCCCCAGTCTACAATGCAGAGCTAATAGGTGAGACCTGAACCTCTCTCTGTCTGGTTCTAAAGCCATGTGCTACTATCTATGTGCCTTCAAAGGTATGAAAATCTCTTCTGTCTGCAAGTATTCTCATGGAAGAATGCAGTTAGAAAAAAAGCCAGTCCTGATGCTAATAACTGGTCAATCAAAAGAAAGAATATGTGAGGGTTCATTTATTATCTTTTCAACTTTGCCCTAGGTGTGAAATTCTTTAAATTAAAAAAACTCGCAATGCTTTACCCCCTAAAAAAGCTAAATGTCAACGGAAAAGTAAAACAATCTCATTCAAAAGTTCATTACATTTCAATGTCAACATAATGGAATTCTGACCCAATGAAATTAATGAGTGAGGAATATGCCCTTGAAATTCACAAAGAGAAAAACAAGGTAAGAAGGGAGTAGTGAATACAGGTATAGCTGATCATTTTTCAAGATGGGTAGCAAGTGAATGGGAGCCTGTTATATGACTGTTTATGTTTACATGTTTGAATTTTTATGTTCAAAATTTTCCACAAGTAAAAAAAAAAAAAAAAAAAAAGTTGAAAAGTGAGATTGTGTCCCAATGGTTGATGTATAACAGAAGCTATGCAAAGTAATTAAATGATTTTCACTGCTTTGCACTTAATAAATATGCAAATGTCTAGGCCATACTGCTTCTTCAGAGACAATTTAAATGGTTTCCTTAATTGATTTATCTACAATTAAATTGGCCTATTTCTATTAAAATTTCTTTCCTTACAAAATGCTCTCTGAACATCTGTTTTAGATTTATTACATAATTTTTAAATGTATCACACAAACTCTATAACAGTTTTAAAAAGTAAAACCATGCCAAACTAATCCAACTTCCCAATCTTTGGATCAAGGAATGGGGCTAGTTGAGTATTCATTTGTGATAATGCTTCAGAAAGTGAAGAGTGTTTCTGGAAGAGCCTGCAACTTTGCACATTTGGAGATCTTTGAAGGGGAAAACCCTCTGCAGGTTTACAGAGGAAGGAAAGTGAACAAGCACCCTGGCACTGCCTGAGATAGCATTCTCAAGAACACCAACCTAGGAGTATCAGGAGGAAGCCCTGATATATTTTAGGAGCTAAGGGATTTGTGTTGGCATGGAGGTCTCCAGCTTCAGAAAGCATATGGAGAAACTTTTTCCCCAGGAGAAACTTCTTCCCCAGGATGAAACAGAAAACCATGTTAGACAAACAGCCAACACAATGAATAAGTGAACAGGTGGATGAATAAATGGCTGCATTTGGGGATGGATGGATGGATGGATGGATGGATGGAGAAATGGATGGTTAATGATGGAGAGACACATGGGTGGAGACTGGGATAGGTGGGTGAATGGAAGGATGGATAAATGGACAGATGATTGGATTCATAGGTGAAAGGGAGGGTAAAGAGGTAAGTTCAGAAATGGATAGGTAGATGGATGGATGGATGAATGAATGGCACTCACTCACCAACAAAATGAACTTAGTATAAGTCTATGGAAAAAGACTATCTTGTTTATATCTCCTGGTAAGCCTTTTATTGTGTGTTCTTGAGCAAGTTTAATCTCTGTGGGCCTCATATGACTCATCAACCATGGGGGAACGAACAGCACCTACCTCACAGGGTAGTTGTGTAGAATATACAAATAAGTAGTTTTGCATTCCATAGTAAAGGTCACTTGCATATCCTCCTGTGAATACAAACCTTGGTAGGAACTAAAGACAGAATGTTTCTCCACCCTGAAGAATATAACACCCTAAGGATAATCAACTCCTCCCTGGGAAGAAGGGAGGGTCAACCTACTTACATAAGTCCTTCCAAGTATGGGAGACAGCCTTACTCAAGAAGCCTGGAGAGTCAGCAAGGGTGCAACATCTACACAGCTACTGAGAGCCACATATGGGTGGGGGGTTTGGTGTCTTCTACTTACTGGAGGATTGAGTCAGAATCACAAGTGGAAACAGAAAGGCTACTGCCACCATCTCTGGTCCCATCCACAAAGCCACCGGGTGGCTTGACAGCCATGTCTACTTAAATTAACCCAATACCAACAACAAATAATATTTTTAAAATTATTTTATTTATTTATTTAGAGGGCAAAAGCATGAATGGGGGGAGAGGCAGAGGGAGAAGGAGAGAAAGACTCTCAAGCAGACTCCACACTGAGCACAGAGCCCAACTCAGGGCTGGATCTCACCACCCTGAGATCATGACCTGAGCTGAAACCAAGTGTTAGATGCCAAACCAACTGAGCTACCCAGGTGCTCCCAACAACAAATGGTATTAACAGGATCATCCCTAATAGCCTGATGTGTGTGGGGGAAATTGTTGGCTCTGCCAGTTTCTATTCACATAACCTTGAGCAAGCTGCCCAATTTCTCTGGGCCTCAGTCTCCCCATCTGTAAAATGTGTTCACAAAGCCTATTTCTTTCAGGTTCACAAAATGAACTGCGTTTTCTGAAAGACCAAAATGCTCACAAGGAGCTCAGAGGACACCTGGCTCAGAATTCCCCATCATACTTGGAATCTGCAATCTCCTAGGACCTAATTTTCTTCTTTACATCCCTTATAGGTTTTACATCCCACTTTTCCTCCTCAGGAGACTCTAAACAGAATCAGAATTCTAATTTGTGCTGGTGATGATAAAAGCCCTACATTATTTAGTCTGCCATGCCCTAACACTCCACACCTGCTGAAAACACAGACCTGGGCCTCCAGGTTCCGGCAGCACCACTCCTGTGCACCACTCCCACCTTGCCTGCACAAGACCTCCTGCACTGTCAAAGTTCAGTCCCTCCAATGGAGACAGTCCTCGATTCTCTCCCCTTGTAATTACTGACAAACACAATCATTCAATATTAAAAACTCATGTGCTCATACCCACCCACCAGCTCCTTTCTTTAAAGATAAGCAATCTGAGACCTTGAACTGTTTCTCAGAGTTCAACCAAATCATTAACATTTACTCCCTGTGATCCCAGTCAGTATGAGACACTCTTCTACTGCAGGCAAGGGCAAGGAGCTTCCAGTGCAATTATTACCACTGCCACGATGACAAGCGGACGGCTGCCTCATTAGGAATAGTAATGATGATAATCACCCTTATTGGTACATGCTGTTCCAGGAACTGTGCTGAGCACTCAGGAGGTTTTAGACTTCACCTTCATACCCAAGCTGGCGGGGGGCATGACTCTCACCATTGAACAGGTGAGAAAGCTGAGGCTCAGAGAAGGTAGGTAACATTCTCTGGATCACAGAGTCAGTAGATGGCTAGCCAAGATTGGATGCCTGGCTCATCAGACTTCTCAGCAAGAGTCCTCAGCTTCCCAGCCACACCTCACCAGTGAGAAGCCATAAGGCTGGTGGGGGACACAGCCCTTAAATGAGCCAGCATGAAGTAGCATGTGGTGATAAATGATAGTGAAGAGGATGTAAGGCAGGAAATGGTGACAGAGGGAACAGGGCCACTCCAGATCCGAAGGTGGGAAAGCCTCCTCTGAGAAAGGTCAAGTTAAGCTAGCACCAAATGGGGGAGAGAGATCACTCCCCACTATCCTCTTCAGCCTTCCACTACCAAGCCAGTCAAATAACATCACTACCAACTCACACGCATCCAGCATTGACGAAGTGCCAGCCACTGCTGTATGTGATCCCTACAGATGAACTATATAGTATATATACGAACTCATTTAATCTTCAAAATAACCCAGCAAGGCAGGTCATTTTATTCTTTTTTAAACAGAGGATAAAGCTGAGGCACCAGAGGTTAAAGCCCTTGGCCAAGGCCCCTCCTCCAACAATCAGTGGAGAGCTAAGACTTGGCCCAAAGCATCTTGACTCCAGACCCCATACCATGCACTCTTGTCAAGTGAGCCCAACCTGGTTGAGGCTGACAGCGTATCCACAGCTTCAGGCACTTGCCCTCAGCTCTGTCAAGGTCACAGAAGACCTAAAGCACCTTTACGTGGCTTAGGAGTAGCCTTCTGGGCTGGACTCTCCTAAGTAGCCATGGGGGCCTCCCTCCCCTTCTGCTCCAATTCTCCATTGGTTCAAATGGAAACAGACTAATCATCACTCATATTTCTATCTCAGCTTTCCACCAAACAAAAACAGTACATGAAATTACAGTAGCTCAGAAACCCAGGGTTACCAAAGGTTTTCCAGACTCTTAAAGGAATGCCTCCCACACCAGATGGGACTGAATTGACGAACTTTGTGTTATAAAACATGATTGCCCTCTGAATGCCAAGAGCAAGAGCAAGAAAGAATAAAGGAAGAGGTCCATGCCTGCTGTGTGGCTATATACACACCAGACCAGCCATCCCTAGACATCTCCAGATTCTGGACCTCAAGTCCCACACCTGCAAGGACCTCTCTCTCTGCATCCTTTCCACATCCTGGGACAACTTCCTTGGGAGTAGAAAGGCACAGGGAATCCCATCATTACAACTTGGGGTATGAGGACCTCAGCAAGAATAAAGATAGGACAAGTCCTGGAAGCAACCAGATAGGTCTGTTTCAGGTTGGGAAGACTGATCATTTGAGATAATTTACTCAGAGAAGGCAATATCTCCCACTAAGTCCAGCAAAACTACACTAGAGAAATAGCTGCTGGACCAAGAAATTTGGCTCAGAGCCATGTAATTTAAGCCATCCTCCAGGTGAAAGTCTGACTGGGGAACTCAGTAGCATCCAAGTGATGAGGGACCAAGAGTAATTCCTACACCACTCTCCTGGAAAACACTGAACCACAGTACATGATCTCTTTGATGAAGAACACCTGGACAAAACCTGGCAACAATAACATCATTGCAGACACATTCATAAAAACTTCTAACGATTCAGAATATGATTATCCCTAAAAGTTCTCTGTAAAATCATAACTAAGAAAAGCACTACTACACGTTTTTACATAGTATTTGTGTCTTGTTTTCAAAGATGACAGAAAATACAACCTCTGTTTTTAGAAGAGATAGAAGGAAATGTAAATGATGAAACGAAACCAATAGGTTGAGCAGGAGACTGAACTGAAAGACTCATTTACATAAGAAAGGATGTAAGGAAACCAAAGGAAAAACACAAGCAAAGAAATAAAATTCCCACTGGAACCAAGACAGGACAAAATCAACACACAGAAAATCAAATCTGTGAGGGAGAAAACATACTTGAAAAGCTTCCCAAGGACACAGGAGTTTTTAAAGAAAACCTTAAGGAACATGAGAAACAGACCTCCAGAAGGGTCAACAGAGATCCAACCAAGGTAAGTCTGATAGGGAGAAAAAAACAAAATGGGACAAGAACACAAACAAGGTGTACCAGAAGAAATCTCTGTATCTTGAGTCTGTGGGTCAAATAAAGATCTCAGTGATAGAGGAGGCAGAGGTTGAAAATAAATTAACTTTATTTATCTTCTTACAAAATTTCTTTAAAAAAAAAAGATTTTTATTTATTTATTTGTGAGGGGGGGGAGCACAAATAGAAAGGAGGGGCAGAAGGAGAAGCAGACTCTCCGCTGAGCAAGGAGCCCAATGTGGAGCTTTATCCCAGAACCCTGGAATAATGCCTGGAGCAGAAGTCAGATGGTTAACCAAACGAACCACCCAGGGACCCCACAAAACTCACTAATTTCAAAAAATTAAATTTTCCACTTTCACACCCCAACACTCCTCTATCCATAATGGTAGGAAAAAAATAAGGCAGACTTCAGAGAACATTAAAATACCAGAATACGGGCAGCCCGGGTGGCTCAGCGGTTTAGCGCCACCTTCAGCCCAGGGCCTGATCCTGGAGACCCGGGATCGAGTTCTGCGTTGGGCTCCCTGCATGGAGCCTGCTTCTCCCTCTGCCTGTGTCTCTGCCTCTCTCTCTCTCTCCCTCTCTCTCTCTCTCCCTCTCCCTCCCTCCCTCTCTCTCTCTCTCTCTGTCTCTCATGAATAAATAAATAAATCTTTAAAAATATAAAAAATAAAATACCAAAATAAAAAATTGAAAAAAAATAATTATTGTAAACTTAAGAATTCCAAAACCAATGAAGTGGGCCTTCAGATGAAAAGGAAGGTGGAAGGCATCTCATGTGTTAAAGAACAAAATATATATAACTATCCATTTAAAAAAATGACCCTGAGGATACTGCAGAGCCAGAAAATAAGAAAGTATTTAAAAATTAAATACATAAGCCCCAAATGGTGGGAGAATGCCAAAAGGAACCAACTGAAAGAGCTCCCAGTCGCCAAAACTAGAATAATTTGAATAAGAAAATAAATAATGATAGTACCACATTTATAACCCAAAAAGTAAAATAAATATCCATGAGTTCATCTGATATAAATAAATGAATTACTTATCATAAGTTGTTTGCAGGCCAAATCTGGCCCAATGCCTGTTTTAAAAAGAAAGATTTATCAAAACATACTCATGCCCATTCATTTATGTATTATCTATGGGTGTTCCAAACCACAAAAGTAGGGGGAACTGTGTAACAGAGACTGCATGGCCCATAAAGTCTAAAATGTTTGCTATCTGGCTTATTACAGAAAAAGTTTGCTGACTCTGGAATAAATAAACAAATGGTGGAGAAAAGACCAATATTCCCTACAGAAGAATTCCAAATAATAAATGCAAAAGATTAAGGGAAACAGAAAACTCACTACTGGAATGCCACAGAAATAATTGCTATAGTCAACATCCAGAGATAAATGCTAAAATTAGTGGGCAAAATTTTAAAGATTAATCAGATATTTGTATAGCACCAAAGTATCCCACCAACAAACATATCAACTATCATGGTAGTTTTAACAGATGCCCATCAATTGATACCCCTCCTTTAGTGGGTGGAACTTAGTTTAGTTCCTCTCCTCTTGAGTGACCGGACTCAATAACTTCTTTCTAATGAATAGAGTATGTGCAGGGAGACAGTAACTACACAATGGAGAGCCCTGGCAAACACCAGTGATCAAGGCTATATCACCCATGATATCATGTCGATGCCACATATATTCTGACATAATTCATTTAAAAGGGCACTTCCCTCTGTGGTGTAACTCCTCAAACCCAATACTTCTTGAGAAAACATCAGACAAATTCAGACTGAGAAACAATCTACAGAACTCCTGACCGGTATTTTTGGAAAGTGTCAAGGTCATGTAATGCAAAGAAAATATGGAGATACTGTCTGGGATTAAAGGGGTATTGAGAAAGTAATGACCAGATGCAATGTGGTATCGATCCTGGAAAGGATATTCCTGAAATACTGGTGAAACCCTGATGAAGTCCACAGTTTAGTTCATAATGTAGCACCAATGTTAATTTCTTAGTTTTGATAAATAATCATGTTGTAAAATGTAAATAACTGTGAAAACTGGTTAAGAGGTATATAGGAACTCTTCATAATTCTTCTAAACAATCTTTATAATTCTTCTAAAAATCTGTAATTATTCCAAATGGTCTCTTTTAGATTTTATTTATTTTAAAGAGAGAGAGAGCACCCACAAGCCTGGGAGAGTGGCAGAAGGAGAGGGAGAAGCAGACTCCCTGCCACGGAGCTTAACCCCAGGACCCTGAGATCACAACCTGAGCCAAAAGCAGATGATTAATCAACTGAGCCACCCAGGCATCCCTCCAAATTTTTTTTTTAAGTATAAGTGTAACGTTTAGTACATACAATTGTATACTAAAAAAATAAAGTATCTGAATATTAACAACAATTATAAAACCTAACAATTTTAAGTACTCATATATTTATTTGCTTAGTGACAGAAATTAAAAGACTAAGCAAAGACAGGGCCACCTGGGTGACTCAGTCAGGTGGGCAACGAACTCTTGATTTAAGCTCAGCTCATGATATTGGGTTCATGGGATTGAGCCCTACAAAAGGCTCTGTGAAGCTAGAGGTCAGCTTGGGCTTCTCTCTCTTCCTCTCTCACTGCCCCGCCCCCCCATGCATGCATGCTCTCTCTTCTAAAAAGAATAGATGAAAAAAAAAAGAATAAGCAAAGATGTATCAGGCAGTACCACATTTTGTAAGAGTATCAAAATAAAATTGAGGAGCAAATTGCATTAAATAGAAAAGGATGATTTTCTTCATTAAAAATAGTCACTAATATATAATAGGCATGAAGTTTTCTGCAGCAAATAATAGATCAAAATTACTAAAATATTCAACAGAAAATTATAGAAGCAATTTGGGCTGAAGATTTAAACTCAATACTTTCAGATATGGAGAGATCAAGCAAATGGAAAACAGACATGTAAGATATATGAACAATATAAAAATGATGGTCATTCTAGTAAATATCACAGGTATTTGTATAAACAGAAACTTTCAATTTCATAATTTGTAAAGAAAAAATCTACAAAATTTAAAGAAAGCTACTTTTGGTACACTTATAAAAATTACTAAAATATCAGAGAAAAACTAATAAATGCTAAAAAGAAAATACTGTATGGACTGCGTTCTCTAAATGCAATGCTATAATACTAGATGAAAGAACAATTTAAAAATAAATCTCAACCACTATTACAAATGAAAATCCTCAGGACAATCAGATAAAGAGCTAAGGAAATTTATAATAATGATTTTTTGAAAAGTAAAAACTAAGTACACACATATTATCAAAGTAGTAGGATGCAGAAGGAAGGGAGGAAAGGAAGAAGGGAGAGATGGAGAGAGGGAGAGAGGAAGGGTAGGAGAGAAGGAGAGAGGGAGAGAGGAAGAGAGGGAGAGAAGAAGGGAGGTTGGGAGGAAAGAGTTCTAAATCGACCCTGACTAATCAGTAAAAGAAAAATCACCCTTGGGAAGTAAGATGAATGAATAAACATCAAAGTAGAAATTAATAAACTAGAAAACATACAAAAGCTGAACCTACTGACATTCAAAAACTAAATAGAAAGCAAAATGGCAGAGTAGGCAGTTCCAAAAGCCTGTCCCCCGCCCCTAACAGAAACATTGAAAAAAAAATTTTTTTTTATTCAGAACCAACTCTTTTAGTCTTCTGGAAAATAAAGTTTATAGCAACCATACAAACACTAAATCAAGAAAAAACACAAACATAGTAGGAAAGTTTTGCATTACTTTTGCTTGCCCTTGACCCTCCCACTCCCTAGCTCATCAGTAGCCTTGAATAAGGCAACCCCACATTCCCAGTGTAGGACCATGGTCCTTGATTCTGGAGAAAGCAGAGAAGACCTTATCCTCAAAGAACTGTGTTTGTTCTAACTGGTCTGTGGGCTACCTGAAAGATGGGCGCAAGCATTTCCTTTTGTTTTGCTATTCCTGAAACTTACTCAGGTTGGAAAAAATGGCTATGGAGAGTCATTCTTTCAAAACAATGTGAGGCAAATGAACAATCTGCTGCCAAGTAGGGCAAAAGAGTGCTGTTGAGAAAAACAATAGATGCATAGAAAGCCTGGGAGGAAAAGCTAGAGAGTTTCTTCAGAAAATTAAAGCATTAAAAAAATGCCCATGTATACTGGAAATTTAGAAAGCTAAGCACTTGCCCTGGGCAGAATGCATGTTTGGAAAAGACCTGAGACAGCCCTACACTTTCCACTTCTGACGGATCTCTAAGCTTAGATCAAGGACAAGTGACAACTAAGGCAGTTGTAAATGGCCTGGCTAAGCACTGAAGGAATGTCCCAATAGAATTAATGTAGGAGAATCAGTCTTTCTCTCCTTCAGTCTTTCTTTCTCTTTCTCTCTTTCTGTTCTTTATTTCTATATTTATTTCTCCTGGAATACAAGGAAATCTGTCACAACTAGCTTAACACAAGCTAAAGGAACAGAGACTTCAGCAACCACACATGACAAAGAATACAGACTTTACAAAAAGAGCTCAGAGAAGTCTCTAAACAAACAGCAAGACCCAAAACAAGAAACAAAAACAAACCCTGAGAAGGGGTAGGAGTCTGATTTCCAAAGTTACCACAGACATTCTAACTGCTCAGTTTTCAACAAAAAAGCTATGAAACATTAAAATAAACAGTAAAGGGGTGTGCCTGGGTGGCTCAGTCAGTTAAGTGGCTGGCTTTGGCTCAGGTCATTGATCCCAGGGTCCTGGGATTTAGCCCGATGTTCAGCTCCCTGCACAGCAGGGAGTCTGATTCTCCCTCTCCCTCTGCCTGTCCTCCCCTGCTTGTGTGCTCTCTTGTGTGTCCTCTGCTGTCTCAAATAAAATATTTAAAAATATAAAAAAAATAAAATAAACAGGAAATATGGCCCATCAACAGAAGAAATTAACAGAAACTACCCAAAGAAGGACAGACATTGGACTTGGCAGACTTCAAATCAACTGTCTTAAATATGCTCGAGGAAGTAGATGAAACCATGGACAAAGAGGTGAAGCCAAGGTAACAATGTCTCAACAAATAGAAAACATCAACAGAGATTTTAAAATCATAAAAAAGTACCATACAGAAATTTGAGAAGTGAAAAGTACAATAACTTAAATGAAAATTTTACCACAGAGTTTCAGTAGAAGATTTATAAAGGCAGAAGGAAAAAACAGCGAACTTGAAGACAGCTAAATTGAAATTATCCAGTCTGAGCAGAAAGAAAAACAAATGAAAAAATAAATAAATAAACACAGATCTATAAGACTCCATCAAAGGTAATAGCATACACACAATGGGTGTTCGAGAAAGAGAGGAGGAAAAGAATGGGGCAGAAACAATATGTGAAGAAATAAGAGCCAAAAATTTCCAAATTTTATGAAATATGTAAGTCTATACATTCAAGAAGCTCACCAAATTCCACATAGGATAATCTCAAAGAGATCTACAAAAGACACATTAGAATCAGCCAACAACAAATTCAAAGAGAGTCTTAAAAGCAGCAAGACAGTAATGACACCTCATGTACAAAAGATCCTCAATAAGATTAAGTCAATTTATCATCAGGAGTGATGGAGGCCAGAAGGCAGAAGAATCACATATTAAAGTGCTGAAAGAAAAAATGTCCATCAAGAATTTTACATCTGGCAAAGCTACCCTTCAAAAATGAAGGAAAAATTATGATATTCCCAGATAAACAAAAACTGAGGTAATAATATCACTAGTAGACTTGTCCTAAAAGATACGATAATGAGAATCCTTTAGAATAAAATTAAAGGATAGCAGATATCAAATTGAAGCAATATGAAGATATACCAAACTCTAGAAAAGATAACCAATAAGTAAATATAAAAGCCAGCATTATTGTATTTTTCATTTGCAACTTTTTGTTTCCTTTATGACTTAAGATAAACACATTAAGCAATAATCATATATGTATGTTAATGGGTACATATATATATAAGGATATAGTTAGTGACAATAACAAAAAAGAGGGAAGCAGCTGCATATAGGCAGTTTTGCTATGATATTGAATCTAACTAATATCAAAACTTACAATGTTAATGGTAAAATCCATAGTACACTAAGAAAGTATCCAAATAATCTGCAGTAAATGACAAGGGAATCAAAACATTATATTACAAAAACTGATCCTTGAAACAAGAGAACAGATGAATGATTAATCCCACTGAAGAAGAAATAGAGCAAATACAAATAAAATCAATCAGAAATGAAATGAGAATATAACAGATGTAAATTAAATGTGTACAATACCATGTACTCTAACATGATGAGAAGTTTGGAATACTGAATAAAATGCATATTATAAAATATACACATTAGCAAAAATGACTCAGAAGAAGCTGAAATTGGAAAGAAATACAGATACAGTTACTAAAATTAAATATCTGAACAGAATTATAACTATAGGAAAAAATGAGTAGTTACTAAAGAATTTCCTAAGAAAAAGTCTACCCAAGAATCATTCAGATATTTAAGATACAGGTAGTTCTAATAGTATAGATATTATTTTAGTGCATAGAGAAAAAAATGGAAAGCTTCCAAATCCACTAAACAAATTTAGCATTGCCTCTGTGAAAAATCTTGAAGAGGGCATGACAATAAAATCTATGTAACAATTCCACTGATCAATCTGATATAAATGTCTTAAATGGAACTAGAAAAGAGAAAGAAATAATATATTTAAAGAGTAAAATAAAAAAAAAAATAAAAAAATAAAGAGTAAAATATCTTGAAGTTACAGACGGTTAAATTTTGAAAGTACTAATGTAAATTTCACAATAATTGGTAAAAGAAGGTAAACTGACATGCTCTTAATAGACACATTAACAATCAATTACCCAAATTTTAAATTCATTCCAGACCATATCCCCCTGCAAAAGACCAAAAATATATATGACAAGGAAAAGCTATATTAAATTAACAGTTTGAATTAATGTTAATAGTAAAATATAATAGGCACTCCCACTGAAGTCAAGATAAAAGCAAAGATATATACAATGATTTCATTATTAAACTATTTGGGGTAAAAGAACAGCACAAGAAAATATTAAGTAGGAAAAGAAAAGAGTCAAAATTATCATTATTTGTAGACAATATGATTACTTAGCTTCTATGTCTAGAAAATGTGATAGAAAAAATTTGACTTGACCAGAACTTACAAAGTATAGCAAATAATTTAGTATAAAATAAACATGAATAATTCATTATCAACTTTGTTTTAGAATGAAACTACACATTCTCTTCAAATATCCATTAAGTATCTATAAAAATAAGTATATATTATATTGCAAGGAAAATCTCAATACACTAGAAAAATGGAACAGAAATCACACAGTCCATAATTTTTAATTCATTCTAATAAAATCCTGAATCAACAACAAAAATACAACAGAGAAGAAAAACCTATGGACTAGTCTTCCAGTTTCTGGATTGGTATACTCAACATAGCTAAGGGAAAAAAATCAGAAAATTTGAAGGTAGATCAATAGAAATTAGCCAAACTGAAACTCAAACTTAAAAAGTAGAGGGGGAAGAAGGTATCTAAGATCTGTTGAATGAAACCAAGTACTCTGACATACATATCACTGGAATCCCAAAGGGAGAAGAAAGGGAGAATGGGCAGAAGAACTATTTGAAATATGAATATCCAGAAATGTTAAAATTAATGATAGTTCTAAACCACTAATCCTGAGTTCAGAAAACACAGAAAAGGATAAATGCTCCCTCCATTAAAAGAACATGATATAATACAATATACCAAGTCATGATACTGAAACTGCAGGAAACAAAATAGAGAATATCTTGCCATCAAAGAAAAAGGACACATTTCATAGCAAGGAACAAAAATAAGAATTGCATCAGACTTCTTATAAAAAATCATGCATGACAAAACAGATAAACAGTATCTACAAAGTGATAAAAAGATTGTTAATCAACAACTTGGTATCCAGCAAAAATATCTTTCACAAACGAAAAAGAAAGATTTCTCAGACAAAAACTAATGGACTTCATCACCAGCACACCTACTCTATACAGAATGTCGAAGGAAATACTTAAGATGAAGAAATATGACACCAGACAGAAACTTGGATCTGTGCAAATAAAGAACACTGAGAATGGAATAAATGAAGGTAAAAATAAAAATTTTTCATTACCTTAAATTGCTCTAAAGTTAAATGAGTGTCTTAAGTGAAAAGAGCAACAACATACTGTATGTTCATGGCATATGTAAAAGTAACACATAAGATGACAATAAGAAAGAGAAATGGGAGAAAAATGGGAATATATCACAAGATCATCAAACTACATATGAAACAGTGTATGTTATATGTAGGTAAACTGTGTAAAGATATATCACAAAGTTTTAGGGCAATTACTTTAAAAAATAAACTGGAGGTATAAATAATTGTGAAGATTAAAAAGCATCATGAGACATGCTAAGCTTTAAAAAATTTTAACTCACAAGAGTGCAGAAAAAGCAGAAAAAAATGAAACAAAGAACTGATAGGGCAAATAAAAAAAGCTGGCAAGATGCAAAATTGTAATACAATTACATAAATAATTACATTCATGTAAATGGCATAAACATCAAATTTAAAGGACTCATAAGGTCAAACTTGATGAAAAAGCAAGACTCCACTATATGTTGTTTTAAGTAATCTACTTTCAATATAAAGCCATAGCCAATAATGAAAAGAAAGCTTGACAAAGTAGAGTTCAAACCAAAGAATACTACTAAAGAAAAACAGGAACATAACAATACAAGAGGCATTTCTCTAAGAATATATAACAGTCCAAATGTTTATGCACTTAACTAACTTACAAATATATGAAGTAAAAACTGCATGACCTGGAGGGAGTATTAGAAAAAATACACAACTATGGTGGAGACGTCAACATTACTCTCAGTAATGAACAGAAGAAGAAAATATAAAATCAATAAGGATACAAAATACCTTAAAAACACTACGAATCAATTTACCTAATGGACATTTCAAGAATACCTTACACAGAAAAAGCAGCATGTATGTTCCTTGCAAGGGCACATGGAACACTTATCACAGTCGGGGTCATAAAACACACCATGGAAAGTTCAGAATAGACATCATCAAAACTGTGTCCTCTGATTGTAACAACATTAAACTACAAATTAACAAAAATATATTTGGAAATCTCATCCTTAATATTTGGAAATTAAACAACACACTTCTAAATTAACCCGTGGGTCAAAGAAGTCTCCAGGAAAATTTAAAAATTTGTAAACCAAATGATAGTGAAATGAATGCATCATATCAAAGCTTGCAAGAGGCAAGTAAAACAGTATACAGAGGGAAATTTATAGCATTCTATGCTTATCGAAGAAATGAAGGGAGGTCTAAGCTTCCACCTTAAATAAACAACAAAGAGCAAATTAAACTCAAAGCTAGCAGAAAGAAGAAAATTAAAAAGGAATAGAAATAAATGAAATTAAAAACAGTAAAATTATAGAGAATATCAATTAAATCAAAAGTGGTCCTTTGAAAGCATTATAAAATTAAACTCCTAGTCAGATTTAGCATAAATTAAAAAAAAAAGAAAATACAAATTACCTATAATGGGAATGAAAGAGTGAATGGACACCCACAGAGACCCAAAGATACACATGTAGGTCCTATGACCCATTGTTCCCATGGGACTGGGGAGACAGAGATGAATAGGTGAAACATAGAGGATGTTTAGGGTAGTGAAACTGCTCTGTATTATAATGATGGACACATGTCATTATACAACTGTCCACGCCCATAGTACTACAACACCAAGAGCAGCCCTAATGTAAACAAAAGACTTTGAATAATAATGAGCTCATCAATTTAAAAAAAGACAAATGACAGATCAATGAAATATTGACATTTATAACAAAGTGTTGTCTAGACTGTTAAAAAAAACCTTTCAAATCAATAAAAAGAAATAAAATCCAATAAAAATGGCAAAAAAAAACCCAGATAAAAATTCGAAGATTTAAAAATGGTCACAACTCATTAAAAGGCAAGGTCAATCTCATCCTTCATCAGGAAAAGTGAAAACCATAAAATGAGGAAGACAGGCAGAAATAAGGTTGATCGTATACTTTGGCAAGGGTGTGGGGAAAAGGACAGCCACAGTGCCCTTGGTCAGAGTATAAACAGGTATCCCCTTTAAGGAGGGTAATTTAATCAACACCTACAAAAATTTTAAATGCACATTTAACAGACATCTTAAAAATTTGAAATGCCCCCTGCCACACACCTGGTATATAATCACATCACACTAGTTCAGGCCAAGGGATCCTGAGCAGAAGAAATGTCTGTCCTCTCTGAACAGAAACACTTCACTCCCATGGACGCCTGGGTGGCTCAGTGGTTGACTGTCTGCATTCGGCTCAGGGTGTGATCCTGGGGTCCCGGGATCCCTGCAGTGAGCCTGCTTCTCCCTCTCCCTGTGTCTCTGCCTCTCTCTCTGTGTCTCTCATGAATAAATAAATAAAATCTTAAAAAAAAAAAAAAAGAAAGAAAGAAACATTTCACTTTCTGCTCTCTCTCTTCCACACTAGTAACCAAGTAAGCTATGAGCTGCTTTTGGTGGCAGCTACAGGACAATTGAGCCTCCAAGATAGACCTGGGCTCCTGAGGGACTGGGTAGAGCTGAATGCCCCACCAACCTTCCCTGCCCCACCGACCTTCCCTGCTGGTACCCTGCCAGTACAGCAGGGGTGAGAAATAAATCTTTGTTGGACACCTGCACCCCGATGTTTATAGCAGCTATGTCCACAATAGCCCAACTGTGGAAGGAGCCTCGGTGTCCACCGAAAGCTGAATGGATAAAGATGTGGTCTATGTATACAATGGAATATTACTCAGCCATTAGAAACAACAAATACTCATCATTTGCTTCGACATGGATGGACCTGGAGGGTATTATGCTGAGTGAAATAAGTCAATCAGAAAAGGACAAACATTATATGGTCTCATTCATTTGGGAATATAAAAATTAGTGGAAGGGAATAAAGGGAAAGGAGAGAAAATGAGTGAAAATATCAGTGAGGGTGACAAAACATGAGAGACACCTAACTCTAGGAAATGAACAAGGGGTAGTGGAAGGGGAGGTTGGGGTGACCGGGTGATGGGCAATGAGGGGGGGCACTTGGCGGGATGAGCACTGGGTGTTATGCTATGTTGGCAAATTGAACTCCAATAAAAATAATAAAAATAATAAAAAATTAAAAAAAAATTAAAAATCTTTGTTGTATTTAGTCATTGGCAATAAAAACCTGCACAAACCCTTGAAGCAGCAATTTGGATTCTGGGCCTCCAATTCTGGGAAAAGAAAGAGATATAAGCTATAGGTAACTATCTATCAGAATGGTTAAAAAAATTAAAATAGAGTCATATGCTTTGACATAATAGTAGGATCCCACTTATGTTAAAATATGCATATGCAAATGGAAAGGTCTAGAATAATCCACTGTTAATTGTCTGTAACTACTGTCTAATTATTAACAACGGTTGGCTCTCAGGCAAGGAGGGGGGATGGGGGAAGAGGCACTAAGGAGGTCTTTCATTTTTATTCAATATTCTTCTGTATTGTTTAACTTTTCTCAATTACAAGCTTCTTATATAGCATGGGTGACATTCAAATCAATAAAAAATTTTTTTTGTAAAAATTTTATTTATTCATGACAGAGAGAGAGAGAGAGAGAGAGAGAGAGGCAGAGACACAGGCAGAGGGAGAAGCAGGGAGCCTGATGTGGGACTCGATCCCGGGTCTCCAGGATCATACCCCGGACTGAAGGCGGCGCCAAACCACTGAGCCATCGGGGCTGCCCAATAAAAATATTTTTTAATTAATGCATTTCCCATACAACTTAAATGACCACTGAGAAGACATAATGGGAGGCATGAACATATTCCAAAAAAGGCAACCAAAAAGATTAAAATAGTGAAGCTTAACTTGAACAAGAAATATTGAGAAACTAGAAGAAGAAAAGCCACAAAATCTGGCAGAGATATTTTAAAAGACTCAAATGAATGGAGCAGTATGTACAGCGTGTTTGGATAGAAAGTCCCCATATATTAAAGGTGTCAGATTGCAACAAAATGATCGATAAATATAATGCAGTTACAATCAAAATCCCAATGGGTCCCATTTTCAGAACTACACAAAATGATTCTCAAGTACCTCTGGGAGAATTAAACAAAAATAGTGGAGAAGTTTTGAAAAAGAAGGATAATGAGGAGGCACTGACACAATTACATAATAAAACACAATATAAAGCCACAACCATTGTCAGCACAGTATTGGGGCAGAGGGAAGAGAATCAGGTGAGCAACAGAAAAGACCCAGAAATATCCCTTAGTAAATAGATCTGTTTTTTTTTTTTTTTTTTTTTTTTAAGTAGCATCAAAAATCAGTGCCAAGTGGAAGAATTCTTGGATAAGTGGCACTGGAGCAATTAAATAGGGACAGGGTGGAAAACACATCTTCACTTCACAATAGAGGGATCAGAGTGTGGGGTTTGTTTAAAAATTAATTCCAGGTAGTTTCAAGAGTCGGCAAGTTGAAATGCGCGCACACACACACACACACACACACACACACATACCCCACCACACACAAAACCAAGAAATCTGAGGAGGGGGGAGAAAATAGGTAAATAGCCATCTGATTTTTAGTTGCAAAATAACCTACGTCACTCAGAAAAAAAAAATTGTATTTAAAAATAACCAAATCAAATGGCACATAGTAAAATGGAAAAAAGGCAAATGTCAGACAAAGCCTAATTAATCAACGTATAAGGATGTCAGGAATATCATTAAGAGAAGTACATAAATGAGCAGACAGGAAAAAACTATTCATAGAATACAAAAATGGCTACGAAATATGTAAAAAAAAAACCGTTTTATCTCATAAAAGAACAAAGAAATATAAACAAAAACAAGAATGAGGTTCTGGTGTTTAATCCATCCAATTAAAAATGATTTCTTTGAAAATCAACAATGCATAATGCTGAAAAGGGAAAGGTGAGAGGGGCACTCGATACACCGCTGTGAAGTGGCACAACTTTCAGAAGGGAATTTCATGGTATGTATTAAGAGCCTTTAACAGTCCCCTATGCTTTGACCTAGCAAGGTCTCCTCAAGGACTCCAAAAACTTGACCAAGCATCATGCATGTTTAGTGCAGCATTACACGGAAATGCGCTAAAACTTAACTTCCTAACAAACAAGTTAAAAGAAAGCATGCACACTTTAAGAATTCTCTCTACAAATAGGTCTTAACAATGTGAGAAAGTCTTGAAACATGAAACTAAAAACAATGATTTCTCATAATTACAGGGAATTCTCCGGAGCTCTAGTAGTAGCGCTCAACAAATCCATCCTTCTGCATCCGTGCCCCTCTGCCATGCGACTTTGCCTCTCTTCCTATCGGGGGTGAAGCCCATTTTCCAGCCCTTGAATCTGGACTAGCCTTGTAACTTGCTTGCACCAACACAATGTGGTAGAAGCGACTCCATTCAACTCCAGATGTTAAATAAGCCTTAACACATACTGTGGCTTCTACTTTCACCTCTGTGGCTCACTGCTCTGAGACCACCACGTGAAAAAGCTGGCCTAGCCTCCCGAAGAATGAGAGGCCATGAGGTACCCAGGCACCTGCCAGCCGCAATGGCAGAGGGGTGGGTGTTGCCCCCTTGGACCTTCCATTCCAGCTACATGAGTGGGCCCAGATGACACCAGCACAGGCACCATCCAGCCCACCCACCGAATCATGAGAAATTATAAACTTATTTTCAGCCCCTAAGTCTACAACTTAGACCATTTTATTAAAGAGTTAGCTCAATCATGTAGCATATAACACATGTAACCCTTGACAAAAAGAAGAAAATGTTAACAGGAATATAAAATCTTATTTATAGAATTATCTCCAACACAGAGAATACACATATACACACATACCTGGGCAAAAGGGAGGAAGTTAATTACCTCCTTTATACTCTTTTCTTTTACATTTACCAAGGGTCCTGTTATTCATAGAAAAATGTATGTATGTAGCATTATGCTATAAAAATTAACTTATCTCCCCAACTACATTGTGAATTCCTTATTGGTTAAAGGCTGTCTTTCAACCCTAAGGCTCGTCACACTGTCGGTAGCCAATATATGTTTGATAAATGAAAGAACGTGGGCAGCCTTAGGCTTGTTACCTTCCCAGATTCAGGACTGGGCTGCAGTTGCTGGAGGCCTCACCATTCCCTGGATTACCCTTAACATTCACTGGTGCACACCAGCACCATCAGGTCAATGGCATCCATCCAAGCTGCCCTACAGCAGGCCATCTGCTCAGGCTGTGCTGGCTCAGGCCACAGAGTTTCCTGTTGGGTCCTCTATGGCCCATTCTGATTACCCTGTATCATCCTCTGGCTCAAGGAGAGAGACAAGTGACCAGCCCTTCTTCCAGAACTGGAACCCAGGAGCCAGAGTCTGCTCCATGCCTGGCTCCTGGGTACAGGCTCCCCTGAGTCCTACACCTCCCTGATGGGGATTTCCCTATTCCCTCTAAGACCTCTGTTTCCAAAACCACACCTAGCCTTTTCCACTCTTGGATAACAGCCTCACCCTGTGGAACCAACGTGATGGAATCAAACTTTGCATCCAGGTAAGTGTAAGGGCTCCAATGCCCCTTTCCTAGCTTCACAGCACTTTGTACTCAGCCTCAAAGCTCACATGGGCGACCCTTTGAGCTACACAAAGCAGCAGATGTGTGCATGTGGTACTCTCTCTAGTTCTGTGATTTTAAAAGTCCTGAGTAGGGAGTCAGCCTCAAATAGCTCAGAACCCAAAGTCTCCTCAGGTTGGCTTACCTGAACTCCCAACATTGCAGTGGCATCATTCTGACACCCAGTCCCAACAATGAAGTCATAATTCTTTCCTAATTTTTAAAAGAATCCATGTTTGTACAAAAAAAATTCCTGATCTATAACAGTAGGACCAAGTCCAGCACTCCACAGAAGCAGCCCCATAAAGTTGGGGGAATGCAGTTTATGTGAACCCTGGTATGGGTTAACTTATTGGTACTTGAAGGGGGTTATTAAATAAGGTATATTGTTTCCTTGCCTTTCAATTAGAAATTGTTTATGTCCCTTGGACCATAAGGGTTTTCTCTACAGTTAGGTGTCAGTATACTGAGGGAGACTACATCACCTAACAGTTACCCAGAAAGCAAGATAGTGGTGCCTCTTCCGGCAGAAGGGCTCAGAGAACCAAGTTCCTCAATGCTGGGGCAAAGACAGTGAGTGCCCTTCCCTCCTCTGTGTCCACTGGGATGGTTGACGAGGCTGTTAGGTCAATGAAAAAAACCAGAATGGGATGGAGAAGTAAAAGGAAACTCTCATTCACCTGAGAAGAACTGAGGAAGTCACATCCTTATCAGGGGACAGTCTCACCACTCCTCTGAGGGTAACAATGACATCTCATTTCGAGGATGAGGCTCAGAAAGGATTTCCATCCAGGAGAAAACTCAACCTGTCCCTTGACTATAAAGGGCATCACTGTACCCAAGAGGCAATCAATAAATATTAGCTGATAATCAGACCACCTTTTACAAATGAATAAATAGGGGTGCCTAGGTGGCTTAGTCGGTTGGGCACTTGCCTTTCACCCAGGTCATGATCTCGGAATCCTGGGACCCAGCCCCACATTGGGCTCCTTGCTCAGTGGGAAGCCTGCTTCTCCCTCTCCCTCTGCCACTCTCCCTGCTTATGCTCTCTTAGTCTATCAAATAAATAAATAAAGTCTTAAATTAATAAATATGAATTAAAAAAATAAAAGGAATGTTTTTTTAAAAAAACTTATAAATGGAAAGTACTATAAGCTCATTTTGTAGTCCAAATTGTTCTCAGTTCCAAAGTATGAAGACAGAGCAGGCAGGCATCGGGTAATGATGGAATCTTTATTTATAAAGTAAAATGATGCAATCTTTATTTATTATAAAGCAAAATGAGGCAATTACCTACCTACATTCTTAGTTTTAAATACAAAGATACAGATGCTCTTCTAGCAACACAGCTCCTGTTTGCAAATTGAATAGAAGTATAAGTCGCCAATAAGAGGAAAACAAATAGAAAAGGTACAGTGAGTTCTGCTATAACTTGTTTTGAAAATACAAATTTGCTCCAACGCAATTCATATGAGGGGACAATTTGAGCATGATGTGAATTCTGCATTTGCTTGTACAGATTTTCATCCCCAAGAAACAGTGGAGCGATGCTGGAAACCCACAGCCAGCTGAGTAGAGCCCCCAAGGAGACTCCAAACACACATACACACACCCAGTTCTCCTTGTGTCCACAGGTCGGACAACCCTCCTCACCCCTCCGCGTGGTTGCTCATGAGCTTCTGGCCTTCTCACACCCACTTCCACAGTCAACATGTGCAAAACTATGCCCCCTTCTATTTTTTTTACTGTGTCACCGATACAGGATTTGAGTTATGTGTCCTAACCCCCACTTTCCCCATAAGCCCAGTGGGCTTTTCAACCGCATGGTTCTGGAGAGCACAGTGATTTTTAGGAACACCTAAATCACATGACAGCACAATTTACTGTACATGGGAGAGTGTGCTTCCACGCTTGATTTAATTTTTAAAGGAAATACACAGCATTATAAATTGGTAGAACTCTTCCAGCAGTCATCTGGCAATATTTACCAAGTTACGTCCATGTCTTTTGACCAAGGAATCCCATATCTTTTGACCATGTAAAATATAATTCAGGAAGATTACAGACACAATTCAGTAATTTAACAGGAAAAAGGAAATGAGGTGTGTGCATTAAGATGTTCATTGTGACACTGGTGTGTGTGTGTGCATGCGCACATAAAGCCACCAAACACTCTTATTACAAAGGCAATGTAACCAAATAGTAAATGATGATAATATATTGTTTGTTAAGCGAAGGAAGGGGGAAGCATGTAAACTGATTAACAGTATGAAAACAAAGACTGGGAAGACGATGATTTTGCTCACATACGCACATACACACACGCACACAGAGTTGTGTTTTAAATTTTTAGAAAGCTAAGTCACCAAGAAGGGTTTTGAATATGCTAATTTTCAGTTTTGCTAAAAATCAGAAATAGTTCTTCGCCACATATCACATACCCAACGCACTATTTATTTCAAGATGTGAAGGAAGTGATTTGAAATTTTAGTTTCGTGAATACATATTTTTATAACAGTACAAATCTGAATCCTGAACTACAGCTGGTTATCTTCAGTATGTCACTAATTTGCAGGCCTGCTGCTTGCTGTAAATATGGAAACAATAGTCCCTTTGCAACATGCAAACACACAAGGCAAAACATACCAACAGAAAGTAAAGGTTTTGTTGAACGCCTGGTTAGATTGCACAATGCATGCATGTTGACTGTGTTAATGGGAGAAAAACGGTGGGAGGGTTTAATGCAAGCAGGGCTATTACTAGGAAGACAACTTTCTGGACAAAACAGCCAACAGGAAGTGGGGCATTTTCATGTTTGGCAAAGGAGGAATCACCCAATAGAAAAATATGAAGTTCGTATCTAGAACCTTTGGGGTCAAATCTCTCTTAATTAGCCCAATGTTTCATCCAGGGAACCTGACATTGGCAGTGTGTGTGGGGGCTGGGTGTGGGCAGCCAGGCCTCCATGCACACCTAGGAGGGGGCAAAGATGGAATTACTTTGAATATTTAACAGAAAGTCCTGTTTTTATTAATATTTCATGAGTCAGCCTTCCCATACCAAAAAGCTTTCCTTCCTCTGAACACCTGGGATACATTGTAGAACAGAGCCCTCCAGCTTTGGATCCTAACAGTACAGGATTTAATGTAAGAAACATGCTGTGTGCCCTAGGCTAATTACTTTACCTCTCTTAACTTCCCTTTCCTCCTCAGAAATGCAGGTGTAACAGTATCACTCACATGGTTGTTCAGTGGAACAGATATTTTTAGAAGCAACACACCTGGCCCTAAGAGGGGCTTAATAAATACTCATTCAATCTGAAACTTAATTTTTTAAGAGACACTCCTACTGTCTCTATTCCCAAACTTTACCCCATGTCTGATGTCCCCGGAAGGAACACAATGCCCTGGGAGATCACACTTGATATGACACTGAGGGACAGAGACTCCAGAAGGATCCTGAATTATCCATTATCTAACCAACACTGGATTAGGCCAACCAGCTTCACCCATATGTGTGGGAGATGGTGAGACTGAGAGGCAAAAGGGAGAGTGTTAAAAAATGTTCTTCTCACTTGAAAAGAAAAGAGAAAAATCTAACCGCTGCTCATTGTGATTCAACTGAATGCAATTAAGTTTGTGTCTGTTTTAAAGTCATGTCTAAAAAGTCTCTCAAAAATAACCACTTGGTCACCTGGAGTCTGTGCATGAAATTGCTGGTGCAAATTACTGCTGCCTGGTGTCCTTCATTTGCCCTTGGACTTCTCTCTGATTCATTCGTCAGCATCGCAAAGATGTTGGTTGCTGGCTCCTCTATACATCAGCTAGTCCCTCATGCCTCCCCTGCTGCCTCACCACAGCAGCAAGAAACTGAATACTTGCAGACAGGATCCCACCCTGGGCAGCAGCACAGGGGCAGTGGCACCTCCCTCCATGTGGGAGAAAGTAAGTGGCCAGAAGGAGGCAGAAAAGAGGACTCAATAGGTCTGAGTAGGGTGCTTGGGAAGGAAAATCTTAATGCACATGGTAGAGCAGCCCTGAGCTACAGTGTACAGCTCCAATGAAAAGACAGTGACTAAAAAATAATGCAATTGTCACCAGATGCATCCATTCCCCTTCACCTGATTTTAAGAAGGATGCACAGCTGGCTCATCAACTTAATAGTCACTGGGTGTTGCCAGCTCAATAGTGTCCTGCACAAAAGGGCCCTGACCTCCTTGGTAGCAAAGGTAGACTTTCTGCTATTACCTAACAGAGGGACAAGAGGAGGAGGCCACCCAGATATTGGAAGACAATGACACCCAAGTTCAGATGTGGCTTCATTAATAATAAAGCATTTAGCTGCACACAAGAGCCTCTCCATGGCCCCCAGCAGCCTCACCTACTTGAACAAGAATCTCTAAGGCAGTGTGGGTATGGTCTGAAGGACATGGCCTATGATCTACTGAGCTACGTCTTCTCTTCTTCCTCCTCCTGTGCATAATGTCCCATGGGATGTCTGGTACAAGTAAGCACATACTAAGTGCTAGGTGGATGTGTGCAAGGTAGGGTGGACATATGGATGAACACATGGATGGATAAATAGCTGGACAAAGTTTTGAGACAAGCTGAGAAGGGCTGTGCATACAGTGTACTGTGGAAGAAAGTCTGAAATAATTCAGGTGACTCAATCAGATTTTCATCTTCCATTTGTAGACAACCATTCAGAAGACTGGCAATCATTTTAAAATTAAATCAAATGGCCACCTAGATGCCCAAGAACAGCAGTCATGGGTTATTGTTCAAGATATTCCATTTGGATATTGAGGCTTAGCCCAGAGCTCAAAATATCCCTCTCAACCTTTGATTAGCTTCAGTCAAGAGTCATCTAGAGATGACCAAGACCTTGACATGGGCTCCACTACCCTGCCTCTATCAAAAGACTCTGTGCAAGTGACCCTGTGGGACTTCTGTGGCTAGATCATAAAGTGCCATCCCTTTCCACCATGCTGTCTTGGGACACTCATTCTTAAGCAGCCATGACGTGAGGAAGCCCAAGCAAGTCCACATGGAGAGACCACATGTAGGTACTCCAGCTAACAGAATCCAGGAGCATTAAAATAAAAATGGTTTACAATTAATTGATGGGATGGTTTGTTTCGCAGCAGTGTTAACTGCAACACTGGACCTGCCCAAACCCAGACCACTTAGCTTGAGCCTTGATATTGAGCCTCTACCCTGGTAACTCCTAAAGCGTAGGAGTTGCCCTCTCCTCCTATAGCCTTAGATATTTGTTAGGGTCTAACTACCTAACACCAATAAAATTGATAGATCAAGAGGCTGCTGCCCACCTGGTCCATCGGCCACCATTTATACATCTGTTTTATGTTTTGTGCACTAGCTTAGACTTGGCCACAAGTTTTGGTCACTTCAATAAAATCATTTACCCTATCCTCGCCACCAGCTCTCTGCTTCCCAGAAGTTCTGGTCCCTAAAATCCCAACAAACCTCGACAGATGCTAACCTGGGGATCCTGACAAAAAAATACCCTCTATGTTCTTCATACTCAATCCAACTTACTCTTAAGACACACTTGAGGCTGCTCAGTGAATGGTAAGCTAGTCCAAAAATAGGCTACTGTCACATTTGATCAAAAGCTCCACTTTTAGAAATCAAATGAAAGAGGAGCATTTATAAAGCTCCTTCAGTGGACAGGCAGATTCCAAGGAGCAGCAACAACATGGTGTTCCAATCCATCCCGCCATGTGGGAGGTAGTCAGAGCCTCGCAGCACACTCCTGCGTGAGGAAAGGCAGGCAGGAGCGGACATAATTCCCAATTAGAAACATCCATAGGCCCTTGAGGGGGTGGTCAAGCTCCTGCATATGAGTGGACACATCTTACTCACCCAAAGGAGCAACCCAGAAACCCAAGAAAACATAATGGAAACTTAATACACAGACATAATGGGGCCCCTGGTCCAAGCCATGAAGCTAACTATGGCTGCAAGGTCCAGAGTAGCCAAGAGAGGAAGAAATGCTGTGTCTGGCTCAGGTCCCGAAAGAGAAGTGACTTGAAAGCACCCACCACATTTTTATATCTCGGCATTGGTGGATGATTCAGGAATCCTTGTGGGTCCCAAGTCATAACCCCCTCACATCCCAACAGTGACCTATGGCTTTGGAAGACCATAAGCACCACCAACACAGCAACTAAGTCAGCCATCCAAGGAAACTAATTATCTTGACAACCAGGGGGTTTTTATCCTTACCTGTCATGTCGAAGACCTGCTAGTTTATCTCCTAAATTTCCTTCCAAGACATTTTTGGTTCTCCACTGGCATCATGCAAGGGCAGGCCACAGCTTCTCAGAGCAGCCTCCAAACAGAAATCCCTATTCCAACTCAGCCGCCTTCCCCACATTCTCCACACTGCCTCCAGAGAGATTACTTTTCATAATAAAAATCTAATCATGTCACTCACCCCCCATTCTGAAAACTCCAGTGGCTTCCCAGTGATCAAAGGAAAAAGTACAAAATCCTTCATATGTTCTACAAGTCACTGCACAGTTTGGGATCTACATCTACCTACACCTCCTCTCCTTCACCCTCTCACCTCCTCCTCACTCCCTACTCTCCAGCTACTTTCCAGGATCATCTACGCCCCTCCCAATCCCTGCCCCCCCCCCAGGGCCTGGTCCTGATGCCCTGGAGAGTGCTTTTATCTCTTATACCTCTTTCCCTAATTAACTCCTACCCACTCCTTAGATCCAAAGAGAAGTGGATTCTCAGTTAGATATCCCAAGTTCAAAGTCCAGTCCAGCCACTGACTTGTAACTACAAGTTATAATTATCCCTGGGGGCATAAATATCTCTGTGACTCAGTTGCTCCAGGGGATCATCATTGCTACCTCACATGGTCATTATGAGGATAAAAGAGTTAACATATGTAAATTAGGTAAAAACAATTGCCTCTGGACCTAGGACATAAAAAGCCCTCAATAACTATTAGCTCCTTATTCTTAGCTCAAATATCCCTTCCAAGGAGAGAAGCCTCCTTAAGATTCCTTCCTAAACGTTCTTTGTTCAAGCACTTACTGCTTCATAATTATGCATCCTTTACTGGGACTGATTATGGTATGTCCCACCCACTGATCACAACAGTGGGGAATCTGTATGTTTTTGCTCATCTAATAGGCCAGTACTTAGCATGGCTCCTGATATACAGTAGATACTCAAAATCCTATGAAAGATGGACAGATGGATGGATGGATGGACGGAGATAGAAGAGTAAATGAATGGATGATCAGATAGGTGGATGGACAAATAGATGGATGCACAGATGAGAAGATGGATAGGTAGAAGAAAGACAGACGGATGGGTAACTGGATGGATAGAAGGATGATTGGATGGATGGGATGGATGGTGATGGTCCACATAACACAGAGTATGGAGGCTAGCCATTCTTACTACCCAACCTTACACCCAACAGCTTCACCTTCATGAGTTACCCAGAGTCCTGGACTACTTTGTGCATCTTCTGTGATGATCCTGAACATGATCAGTTCTCTTTCCCACCTCACTACTTTTGGTGGACTCCATCTTACAATCCAGGGGGGACTGGACTTCCTGGTGGCATTATACTAAGATACCCTAATGACAAAACACTGAACACAGCCACTGCTTCAAAAGAAGGTCAATGAAGACAGTGGTAGCCTAAGTTGAGGCTGGGGTCGAGAGCCCCCAGCCCTCTCTGCAAGATTCTACAAGGATGGCATCTAAAGAGGATGTTTGTCCCCTTTGGACATGAAGAGAAAAACCCCATGGCAAATCAGAGATTGACCCAGATCCCTTCTCAGGTCTCCTCCACTATCAGGAGGCAATAAGTATTCATGAGACCTGTTGGGGACATGGAGCCGGTAAGTGGACAGATGAGACCCCTGTACCTGGAGGTTAGCAAGGATAAGTAGAAGACAGATGGGAAATTGATAATTAAGATAAATTGTTAATTAATTGCAAAAGTGCAAAGAACATGGCATGCAAGTGAATGTGGGGTGGGTCAGGGGAGGGGGATTTGAATCATATACCAGGAATTCCCTGGCATGCAAAACATGACATGGATCTTAGACTAGTTCTCCCATGTGGTTTGTGGAGGCAAAAGAGGGAAGCACTGAGGAGGTCTTTTTCTATTAAGTTTCTCACTGGAAAGGCTAAGCAATGCTATGAGGTACTCTAGAGAGGTGCAAAAGGTGCCCAGCCCTCCCTACACATGTAATGTGCCTCTGCTGTGCAGGTTAGGTGCTTTCCCAAGCACTGTCACCAAATCACCCTGACAAATCCAGAAAAAGTGTTATCCGCTCTTTACATATGTAGGACCTGAGGCTCAGATGGGATTAAGTGAATTGGTCACAAGGCTGAGACAATAATGAAACCCAAGACTGTCCCCCCAAGCCCAAGCTCTTACTACTATACCAATGCAAAGGGAGTGACAGACACATGAGTGTTTTCTTCTGTCTCTGCAAAATTGAGGGACCTAATTCAAGATAAAACATTAATGTACAATAATTGTCAAAATAATCTGCAAATAAAATTCACAACTTGTTTAAAGATGGATGGGAAACTGTCACATAATAGATAAAACAGTGGTAATTTCATGGCTGCCATGACACTAAGCACCTGACATGCACAATTCCATTTACTCCTCATATCATTTCACTGATGAAGAGCTGACGATCATCATACCTGAGTTACAGATACAGAAATGGAGGCTTTGAGAGTTAAAGTCCTTGCTTATGGACCAGAAGTTGAATCCATGCTTACCCACCCCAGTGCCTAAGACGTGTATCACCTGACCATCGTGAACAGAGCTGACTTATACTCTGAGGCAAGGCAGATTGCAGTAGAATTGGCCAGGCTCAGGAGCAGAACTGGCCACTAAGAGGAAAAGATGCAGCTGAGAGATCTGGAAGTCTAGTCTGGTCAGTGTAACCTGACGCCCAAGGTTTTAGCAGCAGATGGTAGATGGTGGGTTGTGGGATAGAGAACCCAGAACAGTAAGCCAGCAGGTGGCATGGGGAAACCTGGCAAGGTCAGAGGGTCCCAGCAGCCAGGCCTTTGTGGAGACAGAATACTAGTCCCGAAGAAAGATACTGACCTGAGCAAGGCAGGGCCTGGGATCTGGAGACATGGGGAGGGTCCAAAGGAGGCAAGACATGGAAGGGATCCAGGAGCAGAATGAGGGAGCCAGGTGGAATTGTTCTCGGCAGCAAAACCAAAGTTCTGAGCTTGACAACTTAAATGTTCCTAGAGAACTGGGCAAGAGCTCCTGAGATTCCCAAGGAACTCCTTGGAAGAGAAGAACACTCTAAATTCTTTGGCAAGTAGTGACTGAGCACCTGTTGCATACTCAGCCCAGGCTCGGCCCTGGAGATAGAGCCTTAAATAAGACAGGCACAGTCCTTGCAATGCTGTGAGCTTCAAGTTCAGGGCAATATCTCCCCAGCCAGAGTCTGGGGATCCACTGGTGGGGGAGGGTGACTGTAAAAATGCAGATTCCCAGGCCCTGTCCCAGACCTGCTGAAGGAGGTTAGGAGTGGGAGCCTGTGTGGCCTTGAACAAGTCATCTAACTTCTTAGCGCCTCAGTTCCTCCATCTGTAAACGGGACCAGGAATAGGACTGGCTCATGGGTTGCTGTATGAAATTATTATACTCAGCACATGACAGGTATTCGACACAAGCCGAGATCATCAGGATCATCATTTTAATTTTATGCATCATCATCTAAGAATAGGGTCTATGAGTCTTCATTCTAATAAGACCACTCACTAGTCACTGCCATGCAGTAAATTTCGAGAATCACTGCATTGTTTTTCACTCTGTGGGCAGTTCCTGCTTTTCCAAAACGGGGATCAGCCAGCAGCCCAACACTGAGCCAAACAAGTATCTGTACCCCAAGCTGCCTGGAGGAAAATGAAGTCACCTTGGATCCAAATTCTGAACCTCTACAAGCAGCTGTCTCTCCTAGGAGGCTAGACAGAGTGACAGGAAACAAGGAGGACGTCCCCAACGAACTTCACACTGTGCAGTCATGGAGGACAGGAAGCACCTTGCCCACAGCTTGTGTCTGTCTGTGCAGAGATTATGACAACAGAATCAGACCAAGGGGAAACCGAGGTCTACCTTGCTTGCCGTCTTTCCTACCCCAGGCCTCCTCTGGCATTTCAGCATCTAAAGTCCCATTCATTCAGAAGAGCTTCAAAAGCATCATCAGTATTCCCTGTGCTGGATCATTTCCCCACAGTGTCCCTCCTCCCAGCCCAAAACAACATTTCGGCAGAAACACATGGGTCAGGAAGGAGAGCAGGAAGAGGCAATTCAGGCCTCGCAGGGCCCTGGGACTATACCATGTGTATAGTATGGTTTGGGATGCACACCTCCACTTCCCCTTACCACTTCCCTCCCTGTGGACACCTGATCCACGCTGGATCCCTGAAACCACTGACAGTCACCAGAACCCTAAGTGCCAGGAAACCAATGATATAAGGAGACAAAATAAAAAACAAAAAACAAAAAAACAGGAACTAGGTTTGCCTATGCAGATTTGATGCTAATTCCTGCCATGTTGATGAAAAGTCATCACTCAGTGCCCAATGACCAGGCAGTGCAAAAACAACCCACACACAAAAATGCCTCCAACAAACCTTGTTGTCATTTTCATTTGATCCCAACAGGAAATACTCCAGCGATGAGTGTGCACTCTTCTAAAGAGCAAGGAACACGGTGCTCTGCTGACAGTCTTTCAATGTCGAGGGCACTTTGCCAGGAACTATCTACTCGTGCCCTCAGCGTGGCTTCTGAAAGAGCTGCTGCGGCCCAGAACGCATGTCTCTAGCATTTCAACCAGGGACCCAGGATGCATTTTCCTCCTGGACCAAAATACAAATGAGGGTCGGCTGCAGCTACACACACATCAGTGAGTGACCATATCGGTGGGCTTAAAATACTTGCAATACTGTTTCTGGTTTAAAATTAAACCCTGAGAACCCAACCACTTCAGAAATTGAGCATGTGTGGTTGCTTAAAGGCTTTCTTTATAGTCACCACTGGGGTAACTTATCTTAAATAAAAGAATAGACTAAAATAACCAGAGAGAACCCACATCATATCATCATAAGGAAGTGGCTACAGAGAGAAGATGATGTGCTCATACTGAAGACACTCTAAACACAGTAAACATGTTTCCGCTGAGACCCCAGAAAAATGTCACCTGCTCCCAGGCACTCAGAGGCATCCTCCTCAGTGTCCCCAGTGCCCAGCCAAAGTTAGGAGTATAATAAATCACGATGAGAACATGCCCACAAGGCCAAGAGCCCTTAAGAAAGCAATCACTGCTGTTCGCTGGCCATCCTCATATGTAGGAACTCAGACTCCTCACAGCAATCGTCTGGGTTAACCGCTGCTCTTGCTCCCACATGACTAATGAGCAAACAGGCTCAGAAAAATTAAGAGGTCTGCCTAAAGTCATGCCCTGGAGTCTAGATTCAAACCCATAACTGACTTTGAAGGCTGAGCTCTTTCCCAAGGCACGAGTGAGCCTGAGCAGAGAAATGCTGCCCCACAGGGAAATCCTTCCATTGGGACTACTGGGGGAAGTGGCCTGTCTGCCCTCCCACCACCTATAGAACCTGAGTCCAGGAGCCTTCCCCTCCCCCCTGCTCACTGCACACTTGGGGTCCAGGCACCAGGAAAGGCAAGGGAGAGATCCTGGCTACTGCTCAGTTCTGCTATCTGCCAGCTGTGCCAATGTCCCTACAGAGACCTTCTTTGATGCTCAGGTGGTTAGGGAACCCTTCAGGAGCTGAGGGAACCTCTAAAAGAGCTCTATAAACAAATTAAAACAAAAGTGCCTAGTGATAAGAAAGCCCTGAGTCCTCATATGATTGACAGCAGCATTCTTTATAGTGCAGAGGTTCTTGGCTGCACACTGGCATCACCTGGGGAGTTTTTTAAACTATCAATAAAATATAAACAAATAAGGAAAGACATGAATGAATAAATGGATGAATGAGTGAAAACCAATGCCCAAACCCCAAATCACTGATGTAACTGGTTTGGGATATAGTCTGGGCTTCGAGATGTGAAAGCTCCCCAAGTGACTCTAATGTTTAGAAGTACATGGAATAACAGAGCATCTTCTAATCGATGGTGTCTCAGAGTCAATGAAAGTAAAAGCAGGGCTGGATGCTCGGAGTTTACCAGAGGAACTCAGTCTGATCCCCCAAACACTCCAGCTCCTTTTGCTGCAGAACTCTATCAGGCCAACAATAGAAAGTGTAGGCAGGCTTCATATATATTTTATCTGTCATCCTCAGAACATACCTAATACTGGTTTTATTGGGCCCATTTTGCATATAAGGAAACTGAACTTCAAAGAAGTCCAACTACTCACTCAAGGTTATAGAGGAAGTTACTGGTTGATCAGTGACCCTGGTCTACTCCCAAAACCTATGCCCTTTCAAAACAATATACTGGCTAATATATCGTGTTCCTTCTACACATAGGGCTAGGAGACAGAATATAAGGATAGGTAGGCCACAGAACATGAACCCCAAGAGTTTATAATCCACTCCAGAAAGCAGCCTGGCATCCAAGTCATCATCATCCCAGCCACCCTGGGCTTTCCAGAACACTAAGAGCTGAGGAAGTCCACAGAGGAAAATTTATTCTTGGCCAGAAGAGTCAGTTTCCACAGAGAAGAGCACTCTGGACTTGGCCCTTGGAAGGTCAAGGGGGTTTCTACAGGCACAGCAGAGGGAGAGGACAAAGGTACGGAGGGGCCCAGGTGCCATAACCCCATCCTGTTTCAGGGCAAAGGTCTCACCTGTCAAGTTCAGTAGGAGTACTGTACACCTACCCTCTACAGCCTCCTGTGTCATGGTACCCATTTCCGGCACCTGCTCAGGCTTACCATTTGGGTACATTTAGGTGCACAGTGCAGGTCTGGGAATTCCTGGAGAGGAGAGAAGCAGTCCCAAGAGCCATCTCAAGCCACCTCCTCTGAGGAGCTGCTCCTCCCGACACAAAGGCTACATTCCTGTGCCTGGTCCCAATGGTAGGGAGTTTTGCCCAGAAAGGTTGTATTAATTAATCCTTGGCCCAGTATCAAGCCCAGCTTTGGCCTCACAGTCCTCAGGAACTGAGCCCTCAGGAACTGAGCCAAACACTCAATTTACAGTTTGTATCCCGTCTGTGGCTGAATCTGAGGCTGAGAGATGGGATGTCTCTAAGTAAGACTTAAATATAACTGCTCCTGAACCCCAGACTCACCAAATGCTAACCTCAAAAGCTAGAATGCCCCCTGGCTGCACTGGACCTCCCTTGGGAAGAACCACCACATTCTAGAAGCTATGATCCCCTTGGAGGACCAGGGGAGACAAACAGCTCTCTTTCCTGGGCACCCTGATTTTATCTACACACGTCCTCTTCTTTTCTTGTTGAACCTACATGTTATTATTCCCCTCTGTTCCTCAGGGCAGGGGTCAGCAAACTACAGCCTGAAAATCTGACCCACTTCTTGTTTTTGTAATTAAAGTTTTATTCATAATGCAGTCATACCAATACTTTGCCATCACAAGGGCAGAACCAAGCAGTAGACAAAGAATGAATGGACTGTAAAGTTAAAAATATTTACTCTCTGGCCTTTTATGTTACAAGCTGCACGTGCAGACCCTCGTCAGAAACAAAGAAGAAAAGGATGAGGGGACCTAAGAGAAATTCCTTACGTCTGGTGTTCCTGTCACAGGGCTCTTTTATCCATGCTACTAGGGTTCCTTCCCTCAAAGAGCATACCTGCCTTCAAACTCTGAAGACATCCCCCTTTATTTAGGATGAAGACCCTGATTCATTAATATGGCTCATAAGATCCCATAAGACCTTCTGTCCACCTCAAACACATGACACACATGACATGAAATGTTATGTGTGCCTTGCCTCTAGTAAAGGATGATGTTTTATGAAGCTTTTGTTTCACACACATAGACATACATACACACTTTTGTACTGAGCTCATGATGCAAATTTCTTTTGGTAGGTCATAGTCAAAAAGTGTGAAAGCCACTACACTAAAAAAAAAAAACAAAAACAAAAACAAAAACCTCTATGAATTAGATCTTAAATAGACCCACTTCTCTGCATCACCAAGTCACAAAACCTCTCACCTTGATCTTTGCTGCAGCCTCCCACATGGTCTTCCTTTTTTTAATGTTAGGGAGTATCCTCCTTTTTTAAAAAAAAAAAAAAAGATTCTATTTATTTATTTACGAGAGATAGAGAGAGAGAGGCAGAGACATAGGCAGAGGGAGAAGCAGGCTCCATGCAGGGAGCCTGATGTGGGACTCATCCCAGGACTCCAGGATCATGCCCTGAGCCACCCAGGCATCCCCCACGTGGTCTTCCTGCTTCCATTCCAGCCTTGACTAATGCATTTGGCACACCATGGCCAACTCTAAAAATCCCTGTCCTAAAACTCTTTTGGGTGGTCTCTCACTGCCTTAGGAATTAAACCCATGTTTCTTATCACAGCCCATAGCATTAGTCATGGCCTGGAGCCCACCTGCATGCCCCACCTTGGTACCACACTCCAGCTGTGCTGCCCTCTATCAGTTCCTTGGACATGTTCAACTCTTGGCCACTGTAGAGCCTCTGTGGGTGGGTATTATCCCTTTCAATACTAGGATTGAATCAGGCTTAATTGAGTTAGGTAAATACATTAACTTAATATGGTGGGATATTGGGGGCTTGACTATTCCCAATTCCTATACACACACACAGCATCACCAACTCCTATTCACCCTCTTGTTCCTATTTTAATGTCATTTCCTCAGAATATCTTCTCTGACACCTTATGTCAGGGACATTGTATTTTTAGCACTCTTTTCTATCCCTTACAACACCCAGCACAATTGTTACTGGTGATCTATGATTTGTGGTAACTGTCCCCTCTCAGTGCTGGATGGCAAGCCCCATGTAACAGGGTCTAAGTGTGTCCTACTCACCACTGTGTCCCCAACATAACCCCAGCCCACAACTGATGTCCAAGAAACACTCATCAAATGACTAAGTCAGTAAGTCTCATCCTGCTCTCTACAAATCTTAGCATGACACAAATGTCAAATTCTCATTTCTGTGTTTAGGAACTCTACTTAGTCACTGTACCCTAAACTACATTTGAAGTTCTAGGAATGGGTATGTTTAACCAACCTGAGAAGCCTGAACCTAGGCAGAATTGGAAAATACTTGGCATATTCTTCTAAAGCTTGCCAGCCCCATGTGAGTGGGATGCTTTTGTGACAAGCACATACCCTGCTATCCGAGAGGAGTAAGGATCAGAGTTCTTTGGTCCAGATAAGTGAAACCCCATTTTTTCAAGTTCTCACTCGCCCCACACATTCTTAATATCATTCCATCCAGAAGCTTCTAATGTGCTGGGACATCAGTCTTTTGGATGACAATTAGTCACTGATTGGCTCCTAAAAAGGCCAACTGTGACATGTTCCTTAGCCCATGTTGAAGCTTCTTCCATTATATGTGTCTGAGTCATACACAAAAAAAGCAGTGACATCTATTTCAAGTTTGAAAATGATTCGCTAATCCAGAAAAAAAAAGGTCAAGTTCAGATGAACTAAGATTGGCCATGAGTTCAAATTGCAGAGGCTGGCTAATAAATTCTTAGAAGTTCAGTATAATATTTTATTTTTGTGTATACTTGACATTTTCCACGTGAACATTGAGAAATGATTTGATGAGCATTTAGTGACTCTAATCAATATTCATCCATATGTTTGCTCTCAATAATTTTTTTAAAAATGGCAATGAAGGAGTTTGTAAAATAAAGAGACTGATTTTAGTACAACAAACAATAATTGTACAATCTTGTCTATAATTTAATTATAATCCGTTACTAAAATAACATTGAATTATGAATGAATTTCTAATTACTCTAGGTAAAAAAGTAAAATTCTATTTAGAGCAAGTTTTAAATAACTAAAAACACAACTCCAAGTATAGAGCTTGGCACTCAATACATATTTGTTGAATAAAAGACTAGCTCAGGCATCTAAAAAATGTGAAACTATGTTTAGCTTAAGCAAAATGAAAAAAAAAAAGCAGATTAATAGTGCCTAGGGTTCGGGATCTGGGTTCTGATATTCTCTAATGAAAGGAACAAGGACTCCTTGGAGAAATGGCTGACTTTAGGGTTGAGGCAGGGATTATACAAAATGAACCTGGAGCATTTTATAGTGCCACAAATAAGGGGCAAGATGAAGGCATATCAAAAAGACATAGAAGCCAACCTGAAAGAGCATGTGGTAGCCAAAACTAGAACAATTTGAGCAAACAAAGCAAATAATGTAGTGGTGGCTTATAACCCAAATCATAAAATATCCATTATGTCTAGTCAGATAAATTAGTGATTAATTAATTAGATAAATCAGGGAGAAGAGACAAATCTCCCATAAGAAAAGAATTCCAAATACTTTATGTAGATATTCACCCCTCAAGAAGTGGGTACTTAGTTCCCTACCCTTGAGTGTGGGCTGATCTTCATATGAGAAGAGAACCATCACAGCAGAAAAACCAGACAGACACAATCTCAGCCAAGTAATCAAGGTCAACACTAATACTGGTGAGTCATGTTGACAGCATGATCACCCTTGATATGATGTGATGAGAAGGGCACTTTACCTCTGGGGTCTTCCTGATAAAAATTCATAACACACTATCATCATGAGGAAAACATCAGACAAACTCAAGTTGAGGGACATTCTGCAAAATACCTGCCTGGTATTCCCCAAAAATATCAAGGACATCAGAAATGAGGAGAGTCTGAGAAACTTATAGATCAAAGGAGGCCAAGAAGACATGACAACTAAATGTAATGTGTTATCCTGGATGAGATCCTACGTTCTATAAATGAGCCAGAGATGGCCTCTGTTGATTGACCTCTAGGTTGTTTACTTCTTCATAGCAGGTTGTAAGGCTTGCTCAGGCAACACTAAAAATTTTACACACCGAACTGTTTTAAATATAGCCCAAATGACCAGGTTTTAGCCATTTACAGCCTGCTTGTTTTGCATATTCTACAAACTATGCCCAAAATTTGCTAGTGATAGGTAAGATAAATTGTAACTATAAACACTGCAGGCTCCTGTTGCCCTTTGGAGCTCCCTAACTCAGAGATTTTCTGTTGGGTTGGAAGCAACACCACCGTGACACAGGGCACCCTTGCCTGCTCCTTCTCTCCTGTGAATTCTCTGCCTTCCCTGTGCTGAATAATCACCCCTCCACATACAAAACTGTCAAAGCATCACCCAAATAAATAAAGCCTGTGTATGCTACTGCCACCTCACTGTAATATCTGTTTCCTTGACCAGCTCTCAAATCCTTTGATTTGAAACCAAAAGAAGAAGAAGAAAGAAGAAGAAAGAAGAAAGAAGTAGTAGTAGAAGTAGTAGAAGTAGTAGTAGAAGAAGTAGTAGTAGAAGTAGTAGAAGTAGTAGTAGTTGTTGTTGTTGTTGTTAAGGAAAATCCAATGAAGTCCAAATGAAATGCAGAGTTTAATTAATAGTGATCCACAAATCTACCAATACCATATCCTCAGTTGTGACAAATAAGACCAGGGGAGCTATCATCCTTTCTCCAGTGTCCATGCATAAAGCTTAAATGTCATTCCAGAAGGTGTGATTTTTTTTGTCTCCACCCTCAGCCTTGGTGCAGCGGTACAGAGTTTCTGTCCAACTGGAGAGAGGCCAACAGGACAGGCCTGGGGAAACTGACGTTATTTTGAACACAGAATGGAGAAGATCATGCCTAAGATCATTACTGACAACAAAAGAGATGTTCATGACAAGCAATTAAGAGATGACCAGTAGTTCCCTGAAACTAGTAACACACAAGATAGCAGGAAGTCATAAGTATAAGAGAGTGAAACAGAGAAAGGGACAATCAAGAAGGGACCTTCTGGGATTATACTCATCACTACAACTCCAGAAACTTGGGCACATGTATTAGGCTATATCCATTCAGAAGCAATCAGAGCTGGTTGTGGAGCATTCCACATTGACCTGTTAGCAAGGGGCAGAAGCCTTAGTGACTCAAGGAGTTTAAGTATAACCTCTGATCAAACACTAACTTAACAATAAACTACAATATCCTCAGGAAGCTTGGTTTGAAGCCACATTCATCCCTGGTGGTCTGGAAGACTGTGTATATGCCCAAGCTGCACCCTTTCAGGAATGACCACAGAGGGAACATCCCAAATACCAGTCCCCAGCATAGAGAAAAAACTATAAATCCTCTAAATGGTGTAAGTGGTTTCTAAGTGACATACAAATCCATACAAAGAGTGGCTGAAAGGGATAAGCACCACTTTTGGCCAGTAAGTATCTCATGTTGACCTAAGAGGAATCCTTAAGAAACCAGGCTAAAATATAAGATTTTATTTATTTATTCATGAGAGACATAGAGAGAGAGGTAGAGACATAGACAGAGGGAGAAGCAGGCTCCCTACGGGGAGTGCAATGTGCAACTTGATCCCAGGACCCCAGGATCACGACCTGAGCTGAAAGTAGATGCTCAACCACTGAGCCAACCAGGTGTCCTCAGGCTAAAATATAAAAAATAAGAGTAAAAAGTTGAGCAGAGACCTCAGAAGTTGCGCAATGCAGGGAAAATAGACTTTACAGCATTGGTTCAGCCTAGCTATTAAACACATAAATCAATGACCAAACATAAACAACAAGCCCTGGTAGGGAGTGGAGAGGAGAATCAGTATCTAGATTTGTTTCAATATATTACCTAAAATGCCCAGTTTTCAACTAAAACTTATGAGATATGCAAAAAAAAAAAAAACCCCATGAAGGTGTGATGCTTACGGAGGGTGCGGGGCGCAGGCAACAGAAACTGTCTTTGAGGGAACCCAGATGTTGGATATACCAGATAAAGACTTCAAAACAGCTGTTATAAATACAAAGAACTAAAGGAAACAATGTTTAAAGAATTAAAGTAAAGTATGATGACTATGACACACCAAATATAAAATATCAATAAAGAGAAATTATGCTTTTAAAGAGAGGACCAAACGAAAATCTTGGAGTTGTAAAGTACAATAACCAAAATGAATATATCATCAGCAAGGCTCATAAACAGAAACTTGAAGATAAATCAATAGATATTATTAAATCTGAAGAACAGAAAGAAAAAAGATGGAGAAAAATGAACTGAACTTTAAAGAAATGTGGAACACCATTAAGCACGCCAATATATACATAATAGAAATACTAGAAGGAAAGAAGAGAAAGGAAAAGAGAAAGTATTAAGAGAAAGAATGGCTGAATCCATCTCAAATTTGATGAGAAATAATAATAACAAGCCCAAGAAGCTCAACAAACCCTAAGTAGAATAAACACAATATTACACTCAGATACATCATAATTAAATACGCATAGCCAAAAATAAAAAGAAAATCTTTAAACGAGTAGAGAAAAGTGACTCATCACAAATAAGGGAACTACAAGATTAATAACTGACTTCTGATCAGAAACAAAGAAACCAGAGGGTGGTAGAGCAACAATTCAAAGTATCAAAAAAAAAATGTCAACCAAGAATCCAATATCTAGCAAAGATACCTTTCAAAAATGAAAGCAGAATAAAGACATCTCAAGATAAAGTATTTTTGTAAAACAACCATTTAAATAACAAAACAAAAATATACAGCTAATACTACAACAAAGGAGATTTAAAATTTTTTGTTATCCAGTTATTACACAGGAAGGTTGAAAAGTTGGGGAAAGGAAAATTTACAGATAGAACAAATAGAAAACAAATATTAGAATGACAGAATTAAGCCTAGACATATCAATAACAATATTATATTTAAATGGCCTAAAAACCCCAATTAAAAGGGATTGCCAAACTGGATTTAAAAAATCAAATGCCAATATGCTGGCTACATGAAACCTACTTTAAATATAGAGACACAAATTGGTTAAATATAAAAGGATGGGGAAAGATATGTCATGCTAACATTCAAAATAAACCTGGACTGGCCATTTTAACGTCAAAGTAGATTACAGAGCAAGGAAAGTTATTTCCTAATGTTGAAAGAGTCAATTCATCAAAAGGACATAAACTTAACATTTTGCACCTAATAACTGAACTTCAAAATACAAAAAGCAAAAATGGATAAAAATGGAAGGAGATCCACAATCATTGTCAAAGGCTTAAATATACCTCTTTCCGAAAAACCAATAAAACAAGTACACAGTCACCCCCGCCCCCTACCCACCTCCCCTTCCACCCCACCCCCAGTTCGTTTCCCAGAGTTATGAGTCTCTCATGGGTGACGGGCACTGAGCGGGACACTTGATGGGATGAGCACTGGGTGTTATTCTACATGTTGGCAAATTGAACACCAATAAAAAATAAATTTATATATTAAAAAAAACAAGTACACAAAAAATCAGCACAAATATAAAAGCACAATCCAGAAAAATCTGAACACTACTATCAACCAACTTGATCTAGTTGTCAATCCAACACTATTAGTAACTCCTAAATAGACTAGAACACTATGCCCAATAATAGAAGTTTAAACATTCTTTTCAAATGCTTATGGAATATCTACCAATATAGCCCACAGACTGAGCTATAAAACAAGTCTCAATGAAGTTAAGAGAACTGAAGTCATACAAAGTATGTTCTCTCACCAGAGTGGAATTAAATTAGAAATTAATCATAGGAGAATCTCTGGGAAATCTCTAACTATTTTAAAATTAAGGAAAATACTTCTAAACAATTCATAGGTCAAAGTAGAAATCAAAATGAAATTAGAAGGTATTTTAACACATTTCAATTTTGTGGTATGCCACAAGAACCTATATTTGTAAAGAAGTAAGGCCCCTAATCAGTTAATTCATATTCTACATTTAGAAACTTGAAATAAAAGAGAAACAAATTAAACCCAAAGAAGTAAAAAAAATAATAATAATAATAATAATATCAGAAGAGAAATAACAAAATGGAAAGCAGAAAAGTGAGAGAAAAAATCAATAAAACCAAAAACTAATTTGATCAGAAAAATCAATAAAATTGATAAACCTCTACCAAGACTAATCTGGAGGGGCAGAAGATACAGATTAATAATATCAGAAAAGGGGGATATAAAATCACTACAGATTTTACAAATATTGAAAAAATCATCAGGAAATATATTTTGAACTTTATTCCAATAAATCTGACAACTTATAGGACGTGAAAAAATTTCTGGAGGGACACAAAGATAAGGTTCTTGAATTCAAGAGGAAATAGATAACCTGAAAAGCTGAATATGTATTAAATAAAATAAATTTGTAGCTTAAAATCTTTTCACAAGAAAACTCCATTTTTACCAAACATTTACTGCTACTACTATTACTGCTAATTATAATAATGATAATATCAGTTCAACACAAACTCTTCCAGTTAATCAAAGAGAAGGGAATACTCCCCAATTCATTCTATCATGGCAACATTATTCACACAAAGATATTAAAACCACACAAAAATATTACAAGAAAACTACAAACCAATATCTATCATGCACAGAAATTCAAAACCTCTATAATTTTAGCAAATAGAATCCAACAATACATAAAAAAGATTATATAATATAATCAAGAGGAATTTTATCCCCAGAATGCAAGACTTGTTTAACACTTAAAAAATGCAAGTAATTAATCTGTTTATTACAGGACAATAAAAAGATGTGAAAAACTTACAGACTTGTCATGAAATAGTTTAAAAGACCTAAATAAATAAATAAGAATATCATGTTCATAGGTCAAAAACTCAATATGCTCTGATGTCAATTCTCCAAAATGGTCTGTAGAATCAACACAATTCCAATAAAAATTCCAGTAGGCTTTTTTGTAAAAATGAAGAGCTGATTTTAAAATTCATATGGAAAAGAACCTAAAGCACCAAAACAACTTTGAAAAAGAACAAAGTTGAAGTGCTAACACTATCTAATTTTCAGACTTATTACAAAGGTATAATATTTAAAACAGTGTGATACTGGTGTAAAGATACAGATTAGTGGGATAGAATAGGAGCCCTAAAGTCAACCTAAACACATATATAAGCAATTGATAGTTGACAAAGGAGCAGAAGCCACTGAGCAGAAAAAATAGCCTTTTCAACAAATGGTGCTAGAACAATTAAATATCCATATGCAAAAAAGAAGTTTAATCACATCACACACAGAAATTAATTCAAAATGGATCACAGATCTAAATGTAAAACCTAAAAATACAAAACTTCAAAAAGAAAACATAGGAGATAATCTTTGTGACCTTGAGTTAAACAAAGATTTCTCAGATGTGATGTTAAGAGCACACAACCCATAAAAGAAAATGATTGGAAAATTGTACTTCAAGAAAGTTAAGTTTTGCTCTTTGAAAGAAACCACTAAGAGAATGAAAAGACAAACTATGACTGAAAAAAATATTTCAAACATGTATCTGGTTTTTTAAAAAGATTTTATTTATTCAAGAGAGACAAAGAGTAAGGCAGAGACACAGGCAGAGAGAGAAGCAGGCTCTATGCAGGGAACCTGATGTGGGACTCGATCCTGGAACTCCAGGATCATGCCCTGAGCTGAAGGCAGATGCTCAACTGCTGAGCCACCCAGGCGTCCCTCAAACATGTATTTGATAAAAGATTTGTACTCAGAATAAAGAACTCATAAAACTCAACAATAAAAAAAGACATTTTTCTTAAGTGAGCAAAAGATTTGAGCAGAGCACTTCACCAAAGAAGGTATAAAGATGGCAAATAAGCCATGGAAAGATTCTCGACATCATTAGTCATTAAAGAAATGCAAGAATGGTTAATAATACTGGCCATACCAAATGTGGAGAAACTAAAACTTGCCTATATTGGTAGGAATGTAAAATGATATAACCACTTTGGAAAATAGTTTGGCAGTTTCTTAAAAATTTAAAACACATCTACTGAATGATTTCTACATTCCACCCCTATGTATTTACTTGACTTCATTTTCAATTTTTTATTAAGTTCTAGTTCGTTAACATTTAGTGTAATATTGGTTTCAGGTGTAGAATTTAGTGACTCATCACTTACATATAACACCTAGTGCTCATGAAAAGTAACCTCCTTAATATCTGTTACTCATTTAGCCCAGCCTCCACCAACCTCCTATCCATAGTTTGTTCACTATTGTTAAGAGTTTCTTATGGTTTGCTCTCCTCTTTTTTTTTCCCTTCCCCTATTATCGTCTGTTTTGTTTCTTAAATTTCACATATAAGTGAAGTCATGTGGTACTTGTCTTTCTCTGACTGACTTATTTCACTTAGCTCCATCCATGTCATTGCAAATGGCAAGATTTCATTCTTTCTGATGGCTAATATTCCTGAGTGTGTGTGTGTGTGTGTCACAATTTCTTTATCTATTCATAATCCAAAGGACATTAGGGCTCTTTCCATAATTTGGCTATTGTTGATAATGCTGCTATAAACATCTGAGTGCATGTATCCTTTTGATTTTGTATTTTTATGTCTTTTGGAAAAATAGTAGTACAACTGCTATGTCATAGGGTAGTTCTATTCTTAAATTTTTGAGGAACCTCCATAGTGTTTTTCGCAGTGGCTGCAGCAGCTTGCATTCCCATCAACAGTGTAAGAGGGTTCCCCTTTCCCTGCATCCTTGGCAATCTGTTATTTTGTGTTGTTAATTTTAGACATTCTGACAGGTGTGAGGTGATATCTCATCATTTTGTTTTGGGGTTTTTTTTAAGATTTTTATTTATTCATGAGAGACACAGAGAGAGAGAGAGGGAGAGCAGAGACACAGGCAGAGGAAGAAGCAGGCTTCATGCAGGGAGCCTGACGTGGGACTCGATGCTGGGTCTCCAGGATCACGCCCTGGGATGAAGGCAGGCGCTTAACCGCTGAGCCACCCTGGCTGCCCTATCTCGTAGTTTTGATTTGTATTTCCGTGATGTTTAGCATCTTTTTATGTATCTGTTGGCCATCTGTATGTCTTCTTTGGAAAAATGTCTACTCTTGTCTTCTGCCCATTTTTTAGATTATTTGTTCTTTGGGTGTTGAGCTTGGTAAGTTCTTTATAGATTTTGGATACTAGCCCTTTATCTATATGTCATTTGCAAATATCTTCTTCCATTCCAAAGGTTTTTTGTTAACTGTTTCCTTCACTGTGCAGAGGTTATCTTGTTCATGTCCCAATAATTCATTTTTCCTTTGCTTTCCTTGCCTCTGGAGACAGGTCTATAAAGAAGCTGCTATGGCCAATGTCCAAGAGGTTGTTGCTTGTATTCTCCTCCAAGATTTTGATGGTTTCCTGTCTCACATTTAGATCTTTCATCACGTTTGAATTTATTTTGGTGTATGGTTTAAGAAAGTGATCCAGTTTCATTCTTCTGCATTTTTCTGTCCAGTTTTCCCAACACTTGTTGAAGAGACTGTCTTTCTTCCATTGGATATTCTTTCCTGCTTTGTTGAAGGTTAGTTGTGGGTCCATTTCTTGGTTTTCCATTCTGTTCCATTGATTTAAGTGTCTGTCTTTGTGCAAGTACCATACTGTCTTGATGACTACAGCTTTATAATATAGCTTGAAGTCAAGAATTGTGATGCCTCCAGCTCTGCTTTTCTTTTTTAAGACTGCTTTGGCTACTCAGGGTCTTTGCTTTGGCTATTCAAGGTCTTTTGTGGTTCCATACAAATTTTAGGATTGCTTATTCTAGCTCTGTCAAAAATGTAGGTGGTATTTTGATAGGGATTGCATTGAATGTGTAGATTGCTTTGGATGTATAGACACTTTAAGAATATTCTTCCAATTGATGAATGTGGAATGTTTTTCCATTTTTTAATGTAATCTTCCATTTTTTTCATAAGTGTCCTATAATTTTCAGAGTACAGATCTTTTTACCTCTTTAGTTAGGTTTATTCTTAAAGTATCTTATGGTTTTTGGAGCAATTGTATATTGGATCAATTCCTTGATTTCACTTTCTGCTTTCATTATTGATGTATAGAAATTCAACAGATTTCTGTATATTGATTTTGTATCCTGCAATTCTACTTAATCCATGTATCAGTTCTAGCAATTTTGTGGTGGAGTCTTTCCAATTTTCTACATATAAGTATCAGCTTATCTGCAAATAGTTAAAATTTGACTTCGTCCTTGCCTATTTGGATGCCTTTTGCTTCTTTTTGTTGTCTGATTGCAGAAGCTAGGACTTCCAGTACTATGTTACAAAACAATGGTGAGAGTGGACATCCCTGTCTTGTTCTTGACCATAGAGGAAAAGCTCTCAGTTTTTCCCCCACTGAGGATGATATTAGCTGTTGAGTGTTTTGTTTATGGCAAAAGTATACAGGGTTTGTTGTTTTTTTTTAAGATTTTATTTATTCACGAGAGACACAGAGAAAGAGGCAGAGACAGAAGCAGGCTCCCTGTGGGGAGCCCGATGTAGAACTTGATCCCAGGACCCCAGAATCACACCCTGAGCTGAAGGCAGACGCTCACCCACTGAGCCACCCAGGTGTCCCAAAAGCATATGTTCGTATAAAGATCTGTGCATGAATGTTCAGTTTTATTTATAATAGTCAAAATCTGAAATTGAACCCCATACCCAATAATACATGAGTAGATAAATAAATTGCAGTGTATCTATGCAATAGGATATCATTTAGAAACAAAAAATGAGGGGCACCTGGGTGGTTCAGTCAGTTAAGTATCTACCTTCAGCCCAGGTCATGATCCCAGGGTCCTGGGATCCAGCCGCTATTGGGCTCCCTGCTCAGCAAGGGGTCTGCTTCTCCCTCTCCTACTGGCCCTCCCCTCACTTGTACTCTCTTGTATGCTCGCTCTCCCAGATAAATAAATACAATCTTTTTTTAAAAAAAGAAATAAAAAATCAACTATTGATACACACAAGAACATGGATAACGCTCAAAATACTTATATTGAGTGAGAGAATCCAGATGAAAGGGAGCACACACTATATGATTCTATTTATATAAAACTAGGGAAATGCAAACTAGAAGAAAATAGATCAGTAGTTGACTGGGATTGGGGGAAGCAGTGCAAGGGGTAGGAGGGACTATAGCGAGGAAAGTGGAAACATCTGGAAGTAATGGATATGTTCATTAGATTGAGGTGATGGTTTAATAGGTATGCATATGTCAAAACATTAAATTTTATACTTTAAATATGTGTGATTGATTATATTTCAGCTGTATCTCTGTAAACCTGTTAGATAAATACCCTCTAAGAAATATGGAAAGATAAAATAACTCATATACAAAATAAGAACAGAATTCTATTAAAATGTAATATTCAAAAACTCAAAATATAAAGTTCTTGAAAATTAAAAACATGAGGACAGAAACATACTCGTTGGAAGATGAAGATGAGGAGACACAGAATATAAAACAGTAACACAAACAGAAGGAACACAGGAAAGTTAACACAAAAAACTTAGAGTCGGGAAACCCAACATCTGAATAACAGGAGTTCCATGAGGTGAAAACAGAGAAACTAAAAGGGAAGAAACTGATAAAAAAAAAAAATTCTGGACAATCCCACGACAAATAATATGAGCTTCCAGATTCACAGGGCCCACCAAGTATCTCATACAATAACCAAAAATGGACTAACCAAAAACACATCCCTACTAAAATTTAGGCCTGGATTTCAAAGTTAAGATTCTAAAATCTATTAGAAAGGTAAAAGAAAGTCTTACATCCAAAGAACCCGGAATCAGAATGGCTGTTGCTTTCTCAAAGAGCAACAGTGAACATTAGAAGCAGGAGAGCAGTACCTTCAAAATTGTAAAGAATTTAGGAATTTAGAATTCTATACTTAGCTAAATCAGCAACCAAGTGGAGGAGCCGAAGAAAGTCATTTTTAGAAATGTATAATCTCAAAAAAAAAAATTACCTTCCTATCAACCTTTCTCTATAAACTACTTGAGATTGGGCTCCACCATCAGGATGTATGTAAGCCAAGAAAAAGACTACTTTAGAGATGCAGCACAGTTGAAAAGGCAGGTACTCCCCACACTGATAGTGAAGGGACTCCAGGGGAGTGCACTAGACCTTAGGGGAAAGCAGTCCAGACTAGAGCGTGACTGTTTATTTGTTTTTGTTTTGTTTTTGTTTTTGTTTTTGTTTTGCCTATGATAGTGTGAGGTTCTGTGTTCAGAGCCACTTTCTCTCCAGAATAAATGGACATAATGTAAGTCACTAGAATCATCACTTTTGTTGATGACCTCCATAATGATGACAGGATATGGATGGGACTAGATAACAAGGAGATAAACCACTATAATCACTGATGCCGAAGCCATTTTTTTTTCACATTTCAATATCTCCAAAATCAGGATGTATATTAAAACTATGAGAATATCATGGTTTAGTTGGCTGCCTACTGTGTTCTGTCTTAATGGCATATTTTACCATTGACAGCATTTTAGACTCCGTGAAATAGGGTATACTCCCTACATGAGTAGCTACACTCAAGTGTGGAGGTCTTTCTAATCAAGATCCTGGTATCAGCTGCAACACAGAGCAAAACACCAATCTGCCCAATCAAGTTTCTTCTCTAAACATTTTAAATATGCACAGAATTCCTTACACAAAGCTCATAACTCATTCTACTCTTTCCTGTGAGATGTTTGAGGAAAACTGCTTTCTTTCCCTATTCACCATTTTGCTCCTTTTGAAGTTTGTATCATGAGTCTGCTTTATCGATCATAAAAATGAATCAGATTTTTAAATAACCAAATGCATACATACAAAGTATTTAGAAGAAGTCTAAGAATCCGGGCAATCAGCTGTGATGAAGATGACTTTGAATTGCCAGACAGTAGTGTAAGGACTTCCTTTTGTTCCATTTGTTCTCAAAAAAAGTAAACTAATCTCTCTTTAGGTTCTTTGGATTTGTGACAACCCTCCTTAAACAAGAATCAAATTGGGAACACCAAGGAATGGAGGAAATACATACACACATACTTTTTCATTCTGTTGCCTGCCTTAAGTTGACATAATCTATTCAGTCTATCAGAAGACATGAAAAGGCCACTGGCCAAAACAGATCCAAAGACACCCAGAGAAAAGAGTAAAGGTTGTAGCAAGGAGCTGACATATCTCATGTCTTTAGGTGATGTTCTTCCCACAACTACTTCCACCAACCCTCATACCCTGGTATGCCTGAACCAACATATTTTACCAAGAAGAGTGAAGTCAGGAGAAAACTGAGGAAATGGATTTGAAAAATCAGCTGTCAGAAAAAAACAAAACAAAACAAAACAAAAATAACAAAGCTCCTAACATTACTCCAGAATCTTGGCTATACCTATTTTAAGACACCCTAAAACCCTCAGGAGGCCATACTGCAGATTGATGGGTGAGTGGCCAGGGATTAAACCAGTTTCTGTACCTTCTACAAGCATCTGGAATAGTTTCACAAAGCCACTTCAGCTACATGATGGCCTAGCCTATTCCAATGTTCCAGAAATTTTGAAAATTCTGGACACTTTCCAAGGCTCCCTGGACAGGTTTATGGGCACTTCCTAGAAGGCATCCGTGGCCTCTCTTGATATCCAGTAAGGCATGGAAGTTTCTAAACCCCTGTCCCCCTGGGGATATCGCCACTACGCCAAGGTGGAGAAATGCCCGTCTGAGCATGAGGAAGTGGAGTATCTTGGATAGGCTTCTTTCCCAGTGCTATTTTGGTAAACTTAAGCAAAGCAATTGTTGCCACAAAGGAACTGGGTGCTCTGAGGATAAGTAATGCAGCACTGAGATTGTCACAGGTTTGAGATGCTCTCCCAGCAGGTCACATAGACAATGATTATTGTCTTCGGCTCCTAACTGCTCTTCTGCCTTCCATCTCCTTCTTCCAATCTTGTCTCTGCTTAGAAGCCAGGATGAGCTTTCTAAAATATAGATCTTAGCGCCTTATCCCCTTCTTTAAACTCTCTCACCAACAGGATTAAGTACTTTCTTGGTGGGCAAGATATACTTGGTTTCTCAGAATTATTCCAAATAAGAAACTGGTTTTGCTAACTACATATTGCCAGAAACAGAGGTTAACTAGATAAACTAGTATGTATAAAAACAGTTGTATTCAATGCATCTAATGATACCAAGCTGCCATACTTCATTTTGTTACCTAGGTAGACATTTCACAGTGGTTATCTTCTCATAGACTATATTAAAATGCCATCACCCAAAGTTTGGTATTTCAATAGTGTTACTTTGAGACTTTATTTTGGCCAATGTATAAGTCTTATTGAATCTCCTAAAGCTTTCAAGTTACAACCATGGTAGCCAAGCTATGTGGAGTAGAATGTCAGATTCATGACCACTTATGTATCAGTATTACCGGGTTTCTGAGGGGCATTTTACCTGGGCCATGGGGGCAAGGGGCCATGGAGACAAGGGGCCATGGGGACAAGAGAGTGCTCAGGGTGCACAAGAGTGAAGGCAGAGCTGGAAACCAGACACACTGTGGACCTGGAGCAGCTGAGCAGAGAAGACATCTGGGTAAAAAGCATGGGACAAAAACTCAGCAAAAGGAAGTGGTTTTAAGAAAGGAGATAAGAAGCTCTTCTCATAGGAGGTCAATCTATCCAGCAATTAGCGGCAAGGGGTTTGGACTCATTCGTTCAACAAGGCTTATTGCATTTTCACCTACTATGTTAAAGACATTGTGTTTAGTCTTGGGGATACAGACATACTCCCTTAGGCTTAAGGATGTATTCCAGGAAAGGGAAGCATTGGATGATTCCTTGCACATGCACATTTCCACAAGAAATGGCCCTCAATTTTGTAAGTTGTCACTACTGCTTCTTCAATGTAAGATACAGGAGGTTATGATAGTACATTCCAATTCCCAATAATCATTGGACACCCCAGGCTATAGTGATATTGTTGAAGCCACTCCAGTCAAAGGCTTCCCAGAGATCGCTAAGCACTGAGCTTTATCCTGTCTCCCTCACCCATCCCACAAGCATGCACCTGCCTCAAGTCATCACCAACTGCACTGATCACCCAGCTCAATTTTTTTCTTGGTACTTCATTGGTTCTTCTAGCCATGCCACTTGCTTACCTTTTCTCCACCATCAAGGACAAGAACTCTTCAAAAGAGCATGAAATGACAGAGAAAGCCAAGCCCCAGTGAAGTAAATGGACTATGTTGGAACTCAAAAGCAAGGGACATGCTAGAATCCAACAGCCAAGAAGACAAATGGTGCCCAAGCTATTGAACTTGCCAGTAAGCTATGAAGAAAATTTACATTAGTTGTACTTTCCTGTATCATAATGGGTCTGTACATAGATCATAAACATATCCGAGACAAAATGGTGCTGCAGAAAGCAGTACCAAATGAAATGCATTCCAACATATCTGTACAAATTTTAGCTAGTTTCCCTCCACTTTATGCCTCAGTTTCTTCTTCTGTAAAATGGGAAGAGTAATGACCATCTCATTGTCAGAAATAAATGGCATAATTCCTGTAAGCACCTTGTTCTCCGGCTGGTACAATATCGGCACTCACTGAAGAGGATTGATCCCCATCACCACCATATCTGATGTTATGAGGCTCCAGTGGTCCAGCTGGGCATGGGAAGGGAATTCTCAGAGGCAGCATGGACACCTCCCCCCACAGAAGACTGCTCCAGATTCCAACTACAGCTCCAGGGGTTTGGTTTAGAAGAGCACCCTGGAAGTTTTGCTTGTAGACATTTTTTTTTCTCATGGGACCTCACAGAAATAATAGCTGGACTCCCTAGAGAGTGCTCTGCAAGCCACAGCACTGCTTTCAGGCCACACCTTCCATTATCACAGTATCTTCAAAAAAACCTAAGTCAGTCAGGGAGCTTCAATCAGCTCATACTTTTGGATAAGATATCTGTCCCTCTGTCCCTCATCAGTCTCCAACAAAGGTTATAAAGAACAGTAAAAGAACAGGGACTCTGGAAGCACCCAGGCCCCGGGGCTGCACTTACTAGCTCGGGGGCCTCAAGCAGCTCAACAACCACTCCCAACCTTGGTCAGCTCTGGCCTCTAGACCAAGGGTCACCTGCCCAGCTTGCCCTCAGTAACGAGCCCTTCAGTGTAGGCCAGTGACCTTGAGACTGTGGAACACCCAGCTGTCACACTGGCCACAGGCCCAGGGCAACATGTAGAAACCCTTTCACAGGCATCTATCTGCTCCTAAATCTAATTACAAACAGTCACACATCCCCACCATCGATACATTTATGATTCGCATTGTTTCAGAGCTTTTAATGAACATTTTCTCATCTGTCTGTTCTCATTTCTAATGGCAAAGCATGACACATACCCACCATGCACAGCATACTAATGTGAATGACCCCTTGGCTGTGTTTAGTTTATAAAATGGTCCAACAAAGCAGCATTCAACAAACAAAGCACTTATCTTTCATTTCCTAATTTTTAATTTACTGGGCACTTGCTGTGTGCCCCAAAAGCAGTGGGTGACAGAAGTACAAAGCTGAATCCCTGCCCTGTGACCTGAGGAGGTAGGAAGACACAGCCAGTAAACATGAGTAAAGGGAAGGCAGGACAGTAGTGTGGGTGAAGCCTGGGCCCTTAAAAAGGAATCAAGTAAAAAAAAAAAAAAAAGGAATCAAGTACTAATACATGCTACAACTGTACCTTGACAACACTGTGCCAGGTAGTAGAAGCCAGTCACAAAAGGCCACACAGTGTATGATATCATCTATAGGAAAGGTCCAGAACAGGCAAGCCTATAGAGACAGAAAGTAGGCTTGCGGTTGCCAGGGGCTGGGGAAGAGTGGTGGTGGGGTATGGGGGGACTGCCAATGGGTATGGGTTACTTTTTGAGGTGATTAAAAACGTTCCAAAATTGTCGTGGTCGTGGTTGCATACATCTGTGAACACACTAAAAACTACTGATCTGTTACACTTTAAAGTGGGTGAATTTTATCTCAATAATGCTGCTTCTAAAAGTTATCTCTGGGCAAATTATTAACTTCTCCAAGCCTCAGTTTCTTCATCTATAAAATGAAGATGAGGATCTTCATTGGAAATGATCATGGCAGGGGCGCCTGGGTGGCTCAGTTAATTGTCCAACTCTTGAATTCTGGCTCAGGTCCTGATCTCAGGGTCATGGTACAGAGCCCTGCATGAGATTTTCTCTCTCACTCTCTCTCTGCCCCTCCCCCGCTCTGCACTCACACACATGCTCTCTTTCTCTCTCCTTCTCTAAAAAAAAAAAAAAAGAAAGAAAGAAAGAAATGAAATAAACTGTGGATAATCAGAGGGATAACTTTGTAAAAAGCACTCGATGCTTTGCCTACTATTATTATCAGGTGTAAAAGAGGAGGGTCATTCACAATAGGCAGGAGGTGGAGGAACTCAAGTGCCCTTCAAGGGAAGGATGGAAAAACAAAATGGAACATTATTCAGGTCTAAAAAGGAAGGAAATCCTGTCATAGGTTGCAACATGGATGAACCTGGAGGACATTATGCTGAGTGAAGTAGGCCCGTCACAAAAAAACAAATACTGTAGGAATCTACTTATCAGAAGTGCTTCAATGCAGTCAAATCCAGAAAGAAAGAAAGTAGAATGTGGTTGCCAGGGGCAGGGGGTCAGGACAATCAGTGTTTAATGAGAACACAACTCAGTTTTGCAAGAAGAACTCTGGAGATGGATGGTGGTAATGGTCATACAACCATGTGAATGTACTTCATGCTGTAGAACTGCACATTGCAAATGGTTAAGATGCCAAATTTTATGTGTATTTTAGCATAATAAAAAATTACTTAAAATATTAGATATAAGATATTTATAATATAAGAGCTGGAGAAAGGAATGCTGTGGGAAGGAGGGAGAAATGTGGGGGAGGCCTCACAAGACAAAAGGCCTGGAGCTAAAACCACCACTGCAGACAGATGGAGCATCTCAGTGCCAGCAGTCCCAGGACAGACCCGGGCACTGCCTTCCAGAAGTGCTCTGGCTTCCTCCCGCTGCCATCCACTCTGCCATCCAGCACCGGCCCACGGAGCACGATGTGCCAACTCAGAACTTGGGGGTGTGGGATCAAGGCTGAGTCATGGGAGCTCTGCTTTCAGACAGACAGACTCATTCCCTGCCAGTTGAGGGAACTCCCAGACAGAAGCCTCACACCTGGGATCTCCCATCCACACAAGGCCTTACAATCCAAATCTCCAGAAATGTTAAGCTGGACCATCCCAGTGGAAAAGCCCAGGTTGTCCAAGAGTGAAGCTGAATCACACTGATGTGCAGGAATATTAGACTTTGGGGTGATCCCACAGTTCCTCTTTTTTTTGTTAGGTTTTCCCCCATGTGGCTGTGTAGGGGGTTAGTGCAGGAGGTGGGAGAGGGGGATAAAGAGAAATTACAGAAGACAGGAGAGCTGCTTATAGGTCTCTCAGAAATCATGCAGGGTTAATACCCACAGGATATTTGCCCTTTTAGTATCCCTCATTAACACTGATGAAACATGTAGAAGAAGCATCTCCTGGAAGATGCAGCAAAAACCAGGATGCCCGAAATCTGCTGCTTGTTGCCTGCTGCAGCTCCCATCATTTAAAGGCCCAAGATCCTACAGATATATTCTCATTCTTTGTTTCACTTCTAAAGCAACAGAGGTTGGGGGACAGATGGAGGAAGTACAGAAACAATCAGATAGAAGCATAGACATACAAATCTGGGAAATACCTGAAAACCTAATCCAGAGGAACAAGTATGACACCTATCCTTTCAAGTTCTATATGTCCAAAATCATTATTTTAAATATTGTTTTAGAACTTCTGGCCAATGCAATAAGGCAGGAAACAAAAATATGGAGGCAATCTATGGGAAGGAATCTAAAGAATAATTGTGAAAAATAAAAAAATAAAAATAAATAAAAAAATAAAAAAAGAATAATTGTGTAAATCATCTACATCTAAATAAATAAATAAATAGCTCAAGAGAAGTAATTAAAAGAATTTAAAATGACTAAGAATATTCAGAAAGATGTCTGGTTTTAAAATAAAGATCTAATCAACATTCAGAAGCAACTGGTTAAAAAGTACAATAGGAGAATAGTCCTATTTACAGAAGCAACAAAAATATAAAATGCTTACAAATAAATTTAATCAAAAATATGTGCAGGATTAAATGAAGAAATCCACAAAATAACTGTGATACATTAAAAAAATAACTTTATTAAATGGAAACACTTCTATTACTATAAACATGTTAATTTTCTCAAAATTTAAAGCAATTTCTCAAAATCTCATCTGGATTTTTTCAAATTGACAAATTTATTTTAAGTAAATAAAAAGCAGGAATATCCAAGAAGTTTTTTAAACAAAGAGAAAAATAAATTCAGGACTTGTACTACCATTTATTCAAACATAAAACTACAGTAAAATAGTAACTGGTATAAACACAAAGATGAAATTGTAGAAAGAGCCCAGAAACAGATCTACATATACATTATATGTTTGTGTGTGTGTGTGTATAATTTTGTATATAATAAAAATGGCATGTTAGACACTATTCAGTAAAGAAAGTGGGTTTGAATAACTGGTTATAAAAAGGGAAAATTGTGCCTACATCATATCAAAAATCAAGGTGAATACAGCTTAATTCAAGAATTCAATGTAAAATAAAGTAACACATATATGTGATTTAGACTTAGAGTTCTTTCCAAGCTTAAGGAAAGTTTTAAAAGCTTCTATTACATAAATATTTTAAAATTCTATATATCAAAGACTGTCAAAATCCAAATTTGAAAAAAAAAAACATTATGGGGGAAAGACTCATAACATAAATGGTAGAAAAAGATTTTTAATATTGGAATGAATCTTATGATTCAGTAAGAAACAGAAGAACATATCAATGGAAAAGTTCAGGAAAAAGGAGTATAGAAGGAAAAAAAGAAACAAGAAATGACAGGGGAATGTCTGGGTGACTCAGTGGTTGAGCATCTGCCTTTGGCTCAGGTCATGATCCTGGGGTCCTGGGATCTAGTCCCACAACAGGGTGCCCACAGGGAGCCTATGTCTCTGCCTCTCTATGTTTCTCATCAATAAATAAATAAAATCTTTAAAAAAAAATGACAGTGAAACAAATAAAAAGATATTTAAACTCACCAGTAATAAAATTTTGAAAAATAAAACAATGAATGGGCATTTTTTGCAAATTTGGCAAAAGTTAAAATAATTGACCATTGTTGGCAGATGTTCAGGTAAATATACTGCTGGGGAGTTGTAAATGCTGGACTAATTTACAACATTCCTGAAGGGCAATTCGGCAATGCCCATGAAAAACCTTTTGAAATAGTCACATCTTTTGATCAGTAGTTCCACTTTTAGAAAATAGCCTAAGGAAATAACCAGAACTATGTGCAAAGTTTCAACATCATCATCACATGTTATGGGCACCATGTGCACTTACTTATTAGACACAATTCTATGCTTTCAACTCATTGTGTAATTTAATCCTCAAAAAAAATAACACCTAGATCTTGATATGATCTCCATTTTTACAGATGAGGAAACTAATGTACAGAGAAATCAAGAAAATCATCCAAGGCTCCACCACAAACATGTGGTAGAGCCAGAATTCATAGCTCAGTGCGGAGGTGTGGGGGGGTGGGGGGAGCGTACTGCCTAGGCCCAGATTCTTAATGCTAAGATGCCAACAGGGAAGCTTCAATACTAACAGCAAAGTTTTAACACTACCTGAAGTCCAACATAAGGGATTGATTAAATATATCCTGGCATATATATATAATAGAATTAATGACTGGCTGCCTAGATGGACAGATGGATCGATGGATGGGGTAGATGGATGCGTGGATAGGTAAACAGATGATGGATAAATGGGTGGATAGATGGATGGGTTGGAGGATGGATGGGATGAAGGATGGATGGACAGAGGGACGGATAGAGGGATGGATAGATGGATGGATATGTGGATGGGTGAATAGATGATGGATGGATGGATGGATGGATGGATGGATGGATGGATGGATTGGAGGGTGGATGGGGGAATGGGTGGGGGGACTGATGGCTCAATTCACAAAACATTCATTCCAGAATCTGTCCTCATATTTCTTTCCATTCATGTGCATTAAACATTAACTTCATGGCAAGCAAATTTTCACATATCATTTAGCCTTTACCAAAACAGGTGGGAAAAAATTAAACAGCAAAACCCAAGGCTTCTGCTCCCAGGAAGAAATGGTGAGCACAGACATTATGGGGTAGCCCTCAAACCAGAAGGTGTTCTCTTCCCAAAGTTCTTCAAACCTCTTTGTTTCATTAAATAGAGTTCAAAAGAAGTCACAAAGTATGGGGTGCCTGGGTGGCTCAGTGGTTGAGCATCTGTCTTTGACTTAGGGTGTGATCCCAGGGTCCTGGGATCGGGTCCCACGTCAGGCTCCTCACAGGGAGCCTACTTCTCCCTCTGCCTATGTTTCTGCCTCTCTGTCTCTCATGAATAAATAAATAAAATCTTTAAAAAAAAAGTCACAAAGTGTGAAAACTTTAAAGTCTAGGTCTCAAAGAACAACAGACAACAAGCTTGATAACTATCTGCATTGATACAGTAGTTAGGTAGAAGGAGACAGCGTGCCAGTGTGGACTGGAGTGTAAGGAATACAGAAGATCACCAAGGATGGGGTAAAAATGAAGACAAGATAAGAGGATTCAGAACAAGCCAGGAGAGATGCTCCCTATATCCTGGTATAGGAAACGGATCTCACCTACTTCCTAGGTGAGGAGGGACAGGCATTAACCCCCAAAACCATATGACGTTGGGAGCTCTCTGCTCATAGTTCTCTTAATCCAAGTAAGATTGTTTTCTGTGATAAACATTATATCATTTTAATAATATAATTATAAATATTATTTTAATTTTTATATTTTAATTTTTATATTTATTTTTAAAAACAATTTAAATCCTTCAAATACGATTAGGGATGAAGACATCTAACAACTAAAGGCAACATCCTGGTGACCAGAAGAAACCAAAAGAAAAATAAAGTACCTGAACACAAAAGTGGTACCTACTAAGTGATAGACACTCTTTGGCTGTGTCGTATGGAAACTTCATACCCACTGACACATTTATTCACTCATTTAATACTTGCAAACCCCTGGGAGTTAGGAAGCATCATTCCCATTTAAAAAATAAAGAAACCAAGGCACAGAAGAGGTAAAGCAACTCATCAAAGCCACACACTTAAAGCAGCAACAGATTCAAACCAAATCAAATCAATGCGATTCTAGATCTAGAGATGCAGAAAAGGCAGGTGTCCCTAGGAACTCACTTTGGGAAGGGGCTAGCACATGTAGCAGATGCTACCCAGTTCCCAAGCTTTTGGTTTCTGAACTTGATTTTCCCCACATCCTCAATCCCAGAGCAACTTTAGAAGCCACAGGAAAGCTCTGGAAAGCTGTTGGGGATTGGAATCTTCCCTTTCACAGGCTAAATCCTTTAACACCCACTTCACAGCAAACATCATAAAAATCTCCTTTCTGCAAGAAGCCCAACTCTGTAGTCCTGACCTCAGAAGGCAAGAAGGTGATGACCAGAAAGGAAAATGAAAATGACATGTGGGAGCACCCTATATTAGGTGATTCCCATCCATCATTTTATTTATCCTTTCAATAACCTTCCTAGAAAATGTCATTGTTCCCAACTTAATAGGTGAAGAAGCTGAGTCCCTGGAAGGTTAAGCTACTTCCCTAAGCAACAGTTGTCACACCAGCTCACTGAGACCCACAGTGAAGGGCCACATGGGGGCCTTACCCAGATGAAGATTTTTACCGCATGTGTCTACACAGCAAAAGGACTTTAGTTTAGTGAGCTCTGGCAGGCTCTCCTCCTGGCTGACAAGGCAGCAAGGCAGTAGTAACCCTGAGGCAGCACAGGGACTCATGATCAGAAAGGTGACAATCCCGGGCCACCACCCTCCTACTGTGATCTATACAAGCCCAGTAAAAGGAACCTGAAGCCCTGAGCCACCTGTTTCCTCCCCTTTTCAGGAAAGCTCTGCCAACAGGCACCCAGGAGGCCCTTCTGGTGTCACAAACACGCGAAATCCATGACCTGGGGGTGAGTGACACATATGCACCATTGCTAGCGGCTCTCTCCAGCCAATGAAGTGCTTCTACACTTATTTCCCTCACCTGCACAAGCACTCCCAACAGTCAGGTACTGTTAGCATCCTGCCCATTGAACAAAACAATCACGGTAAGCCATGCCAGCAACCTGTCTAAGGGTCCTGTCAGTAGAATGCAGGGGTGTGGGATTGTTTAAGACTTTTAAATTTTTATTTAGAGAGAGTGTGTGTGTGTGTACGAGCAAGGGGAGAGGGGCAGCAGAGGGAGAAGCAGAGAATTTCAGGCAGACTCTGCACTAAGCATGGAGCCCAACGCTGGGCCTGATCTCATGACCCTGAGATCATGACCTGAGCTGAAACCAAGAGTCAGACGCTTAACCAACTAAGTCACCCAGGAGCCCCAGGGGTGTGGGATTTTTAATTAACTCTCCGATTCCAAACCTCTTTTCCATGAACTGAACATCTGGAAAGCCAGATGTCTTCTCCCTTTGACATTACTGACCCTGAAACCAGGGGTCCAAAGAAACCTTGTTGACAAATACTCCAACACTCCAACACAGAAGGCAGTCAGCAGAGTGGAACCAAGATCACCTGGAATGCATAATCCCAGTCCAAACACTTACTAGCTGTGTGGCTTCAGGAAAGCCACCTGACCTCTCTGTGCTTTAAGCTTCTCATCCATGAAAGATAAGTACACCCACCTATCAGGGCTGATATGAAGATTAAGTGAGCTAATACCTGCAAAACACTTCAGACGATGACCTCTGTTTCTGTAAGCACCCATCATGTTCACAAACATTACTAGTATGACTGTGGCTACAAAGAAGGACGGTGCACAAGTTATCAGCCTGTAACAGGAGGTGATTTGGCTTTGGGCAGCAAAATGACACACCTGAGACATCGCTCCCTGATGCCTGCAGCGAATGTGAAATCGACTCCCCGTGCCCAGGGCTTCCAAACCAAACACCAAGGTGTCCTCCTTCACTTGGAAAGGCTTCTACGCTCGTCTTCCCTTCATGCTGCCTCTCACGCCCCAGAGGACCGGTGACACTGTTGGTTCACCCAGAATAGGTGGCACATTGCCACCCCCTGAGGAAATAGCCCTGTAGCTGGTAGGACGCCACTTCCTGCTGTCCATCAGCAAGCCTGCCACTGGGCCAACTCAGCATGATCTACACCCAATTCCTCGGAATTTGAAGAGTGGAATGGAAAAGAGAAGGGAACAGGACTACTCCTGTTCTCAAGACTATCCTTTGCCCTTTGGCTCTGGGACGAGGCGCCTCTCCACCAGGTCCAATGCCAGGGTGAAAGTAAGGGCGATTATCCTCCCAACCCCATTAATATCTGCACATGGCGGGAAGCTGAGCAGAAGCAGGGCTGAGTGTATAATAAACTGACACAAAATTATCCCACCCTGCTGGCCAGGGAAGATGTGACTCCCTAATCCCCAGCGCTGTGAATTCAGAAGTGAATTGTGCCACGGGAAAGAAAAGGGCTTCTTTAAATGTGCTCGAAATGTTCCATTTGGCACTGACCCCGGTAGTCACCTCTTATTTTCTTCTGGCAGCCAGATTTTTAAAGTGCAGATTCTGAGCAATTTTCCTTGTATCCTCTCAAGTGTTCTGGAATCTTCTGCTCATTCTGAATTGGGTGTTGAAGACAAGAAAAGTAACCCCAAGAATGTAAGGCACAGGAAGTCAAGTGCCCAAGCCAGTCCGAGAACAATCCCTGGCTCATACAGTCCAAGTAGGATCTTCATTCAGTCACTGGCCACGGAAAGAACTCTACCGTGTAGGCCAGCAAGGCCCCTTCCCAGGGAGTGAGGAAGCCCATGAGCTCGCAGGTGGGTCTCGGGCAGGACAGCACAGCATAGAGACCACTCACTAGGAGACTGTGCTCTCCTCCCACCCCTATTATTGTTGGCTCAGGGTTATTTAAAAACTGAGCTGGCTTTTAAAAACTGGTAGACTTCACTTAAAATCCATATTTCCAGCTTCTCTTAACAAAAAAAAGATTAAGACAAGGGAAGAACTGACAGCCCTACATCTCTATTCCAACCAGTGGCTGGATTTCAAAAACCGATTACCCCTCTTGGATTTGCCACAATCCCTACTTCTGCTCACTGAGTCCCCAAAGCTCGGGGCCAGTTGCCATTCACCACCAGATGTATACCATCGATTTTCCTATGGCATGGAAATATCTCTTTGTACTTAAAAACATTTTTAAAAAAGTAAAGCAAAAGGTAGACAGAAAGGCCACATGTTTCCAGAAGAATGTGTAAAGGTCCAGCACATACCAGTTTCCCCATCTGCATGACCAGCCCGGACCCCATGGCGAAGAGCACAGCATCTGGTGTCAGAGGTGTCTACATTCCAATCCTGGCTTGGCAACTTCTTAGCTGTGAGATCATAGGTACATCCTTAACCTCTCTGAGCCTCAGCCTCCTCATTATTAAAGGAATAGGTCTCACAAAGCTCAGGAAAGGACTTAAAAGGATACTGTATACAAAGCAAAGGCCTGGGCACAGGCCTGGACCCAGTAAGTATTCAATCAATGCTGCAGCCACTCTTATCAATGTCAGAAGGGGCAGTAGTGGTAGCCGTGGCAATGGTCGCTGGTAGGAACAAGATAGGAGCCTGCCCTCCAGAGTACCTTCTGGAATCAAGAATGTGCTTTGTTTCCCTCCCCAACTTGTAAGGCCAGAGAAGTACAGAGCACTCAAAAGAGGCACGGCCAAACCGAAAAGCTGTCCAAATGGACTCCTCTAGAACCACTGAACATGCATCCTAGTTTCTTTGCCTTGCAGCCTCATACCCTCCTGCCACATCTCCTCTCTGTGTCCTGCATGCATGCCTATCTGTCTGGCTTCTGCCCTTCCCTCTAAACAGAGCACCTTTCCCACCTCTATCTCTCTAGCAGGTCCTGACTTGTATCTGAAAATTCTAATCAGACACTGACACCAAGAAGCCTTTCCTGAACTCTTGGGTGGGATTCCTGAATCCTGAATCCTGTTCTACATCCCACTAGAGTAGGAGACTTTCAAAAACAGAGCACATAAGACTAATCATGGAGCCGAGTCCCGACTAATCACCAGTAGGTGATTCTGGGATGACAGTGGGGTATATAAAGGAAAGAGCACAGGTTTGTATCCTGCTCTGCCATTTAAAACTCAGGTGGGAAATCCTCAGAGCCTGGGTTTGCACAAATGGAAGACTGAGTAAACAAAACACACCACTCAGGATCTTTGTAAAGAATAAACAATATTAGCAAAAGAACAGTGAATTATCATCAGCACCTCCTATCCATCATCAGACCCAACCCCACAGTACCATACAAAATGACTCCCCCTTCCCCATCCCTAACTTAATTTGGGAGCCCTAAACTTGAACTGTGTCCTATCTCTCACTCTCCTGACTTCCAACTCTGTGCTGAGAGCTCTAAGGGATCCTGTGTGGCCACAGGCTCCAAATCATCCCATCCTACACAAATCCATCAGATGGGAATGTCAAAGAAGGAAGCTAATTGGAAAGAAGCTAATTCCAAAGAAGACATACAGATGGCCAACAGAGACACAAAAAGATGTTCAACATCACTAACCATCAGAGAAATGCAAATCAAAACCATAATGGGATATACACATACACCTGTCAGAATGACTAGAATCAAAAAGACATGGGTGCCTGAGTGGCTCAGTCAGATAAACATCTGACTCTTAATCTCAGCTCAGGTCTTGATCTCCGGGTAGTGAGTTCAAGCCCTGTGCTGGGCTTCACATTGCGCATGGAGCCTACTTAAAAAATAAACAAAGACAAGAGAGTAGGTACAAGAGAAAAAAAAAGACAGGAAATAACAACAATATCCTTGTTGGCAAGGATGTGGAGAAAAAGGATTCCTCTATCCACTGTTGGTGGGAAATGCAAATTGGTGAAACCACTATGGAAAACAGTATGGAGATTCCTTAAAAATGTAAAAATAGAATTATGGTATGATCCAGTAATTCCACTATGGGTATTTACCTAAAGAAAATGAAAACCATAATTCAAAAAGATAAATACACCCCTATGTTCATTGTAGCATTATTTATAATACCATTCATCAGCAAATGAATGGATAAAGATTTGGTGTATACACACACACACACACACACACACACACAGTGGGATATTACTCAGCCATAAAAAAAGAATGAAATCTTGCCATTTGCGATAATATGCAACCTAGAGGTCACAATACTAAGTGAAATAAGTCATATAGAGAAAAACAAATACCATATGCTCTCACTTGTATGTAGAATCCAAAAAATAAACAGAGGCACCTGGGTGGCTTAGTTGGTTGATTTTAGCTCAGGTTGTGATTTCAAGGTTGTGGGATCGAGCCCTCCATTGGGCTCTGCACTGGGCTTGGAGCTGCTTAAGATTCTCTCTCTTTCCCTCTCCCCCTGCCCTTCCCCACCCTGCCCTCTCACACTCTCTCTCTCTCTCTCTCTTGCTCTCTCTCTCTCCTTCTCTCAAAATTAACTAAATAAATTAAATAAATAGAAACAAACAAAAAACCAGACTCTTAAACACAGAGAACAAGCTGGTGGTTGCCAGAGGGGAGTGGAAGGAGAATGGTGGAAATAAAAGGGATTAAGAGTACACTCCTCATTGTTGAATCACTATATGCCTGAAACTAATATAACACTGTATATTAACTAACTGGAATTAAAATAAAAACTTAAATCAAAACAAAAAATCTATTCTTCTCCAGTAAGAGATATTTGGGACTAAACCACCATATTTATATATATGTAATCATTATATATATATATATATATATCCCCAAAGATTAAAATTCTGTTGATCATGGTATAAAAAAAGGAATACACTTATCATGATGAACACTGAGTAATGTATAGAATTGTTGAACCATGCTGTATACCTGAATCTAATATAACACTATATTAAAATCAAATGAAACTGGGATGCCTGGGTGGCTCAGTGGTTAAGCACCTGCGTTCGGCTCAGGCATGATCCCAGGATCTGGGATCGAGTCCCACACCAGGCTCCCTGTGGGGAGCCTGCTTCTCCCTCTGCCTGTGTCTCTCCCTTTCTCTCTGTGTGTCTCATGAATAAATAAATAAATCTTTTTAAAAAATGAAACTAATTGTATCTTTCAATAATGTTTGAATATAGCCATAAAGGACAAACATTATATGGTCTTATTCATTTGGGGAATATAAAAAATAGTGAAAGGGAATAAAGGGGAAAGGAGAAAAAAAATGAGTGGGAAATATCAGAACAGGAGACAGAACATGAAAGACTCCTAACTCTGGGAAACGAACTAGAGGTGGTAGAAGGGGAGGTGGGCAGAGGGTGGGGGTGAATGGGTGACGGGCACTGAGGGGGGCATTTGACGGGATGAGCACTGGGTGTTATTCTATATGTTGGCAAATTGAACACCAATAAAAAATAAATTTATAAAAAAAGAACATTTAAAATATAAAAATGTAGTCAAGATATAAGAGTAAGGCTTAAAATATAAGGTGAATACAAAACTATATGTACAATGTGTTTCTATTTTGTGTCTAAATAAAATATATATAGCAAAATAGAGTCAAAGAAATGACCAAAATGTTAAGATCATGGGTCACTCATGTTTATTACTTACACTTCATTTTCCAAATTTTTTCCAGTAATCACATTTTATTTTACAATTTAAAAAATTAAAACTCTATTGAGTGCCTAGCAGTGTCATATTTAGTGTAAGTAACCAATTAAATAATTGCTTGAAAGTAAATAAATTATTGAAAATATATAAAGCAGCTGGCAGTTCGCCTATAGTAGTCTTAGGTTTTTCACAATAATAAATGCAAAACACAGACTTTTAAAATGTCCCTGGAACATTTACAAAAAAATTGAGCTCAAGTACTCATCCACCAGAAATAATAAATATCAAAACCCAGAAACTGACCAGCTATTTTTCTGTCTACAAAACCATAAAAAGCAGAATCAATAGCTAAAAACTATAAAACTGATCCAATCAAGAGTTAAGTCGTGGCTAAGGTAGGTAATCCAAATAAATTATGGGATACATATAAAATAATGATAACAGCTCCAACACATACCAAATGTATAGGATTCAGCCAAAGCTGAGCTCAGCATAAAAAAAAAATAACCTCATATGAAACTTTTAAAATAAAATAAGAAAATAAAAATATGTTAAGTCTTCATTACAAAAAGCTGAAAACAAATCAACAATATGATCCTAATCAAAGCAAGAGAAAGGGATTAATTTTTAAGCACAAAATAATTAAGAAAAATAAAAAGTAAAAAGGGCATACTGGGTCATAAAAACCTAATAATTGGTTCTTTATGAAAAGATTGATAATAAAAAAAAAAGAAAACCTTGAGCAAACCAAACCAGAGTGAGAAAGAGAGAAAGAGCAAGCACACAAAACCTGAAACATATGAGAAAAAGGCTATAAACAGAGAGAGATCTTAAACTATTATATTTCCTCTGCAACCAATAAATTGGAAAACACAGAAGAAATTAATGATTGTATTAAATCAATCCCCAAAAAATCAATTATCAGACCTGACAAAATTAACCAGGAAAGAAATTAGGAAAAGCTGCCAGTGAACAAGCAGAGAAGGGAGGATGTGCCATGCCCAAATGGTTTCATTAATAAGTTCCTCCAAACTTTCAAAGAATAATGTAAAAGCCAATCAATAGATTTTAGATTACAGAAAAATGAGAATCTCCCAGGCTATTTTATAGCTGGCATAAACCTAGTTCCAAAACCAACACAGAAAATGCAGGAAAAACAAAAACAAGAAACTTTAGACTTCTATTCTAGTCAAAACTGAGCAACTTTTAGGAAACCTATATTCCTGCCAAGAACAACTAGGAAAACTGCTAAGATACATTACCTGTTCTGAGACATTCAAGAACTGCCAAGGTAGCCAGGATCTGAAGCACCAAAATCTCAGAGAAAGAATTCATGGAGGTGTGCCTGACATTCTGCATGCTGGTCTTCCCCTCAGGTTATTCACCAGCTTTTAAATGGCGTGGGGTTAGATGCTCAAATGGTTGGCAGAAATACAAACAGAAAGTAGTGATGCACATGGAAGCTAAGGAGAGCTTTATACAATCTTTCAGGGCTGGGAAGACTAATACTGGGGCTAGCACCTAGCAAGGGTCCAAAAGCCGGGAGACCAGATAGGCAGAGAGAGGTATACTTGCACTCTGTACATGATTTTGCTTCCAAGAATTTGATGATTCTTATCACAAAAGGGTGAAAGACTAAAGTGCTGAGCAGATAGAGACTATCTGAGCTTAGCTTTCAGGACATTCATGGTTTTGGGGAAGTGATTTTTTTGAAGTCAGGACTGACCAAGGCAAACATAAACACATAAGGCTCTCAGAAGTAACCAAGCCTTACAAAGTCAGCAAATAAGCCTCGGTGTCTAACCACACTAAGATGATATACCTCTTCTCTGCCTGATGGAACACAAGATAAATCCTCTAAGGAGATAGGCTGGATCTTCTTTGCAAGAAGAAAGCATCATCCATTACATAAATAAATATCCAGCATTCAATCAAGAATTACTAGGCATACCAAGAAGCAGGACCAAGAGTCAAATTTAACATTAGACCCATGGGCAATAGAAATACTGGAGTTATCAAACACAGCCTTCAAAATAACTGAGACAAAGATAACCATATGGAGAATCTAACCAAGCAGAATTCATCTAAAATTGAAAAGCAGAATAGCTGAAATCAAGAATTTAATACATGAGTTTAATAACATAAAAAACACAGATAGAATCAGCAAAGTGAAAAACAGATTAAAAGATAACATCCAGGTAGAAATGGAGAGCAAAAACAGAAAGAAATTTTTTTTAAAAAGTAGACCTGGGGAATATGGAGGCAAAGTCTAAATAGGTGTGACAGGAATCCAAGAAGAGGAAAGAGACAGAATAGTGTAGAAGCATTACATGAAAAGATAATTACCAAGAATCTTCTAAAAATAAAGAGAACATCAAGTCACAAAGATCCCAAGAAGAATGTATAAAAAGAAAAAGATACCTAGAAACACCATAGTTAAACTTCAGAAAACCAGAGGCACCTGGCTGGTTCAGCAGGTGGAGCATGCAACTTTTGATATTGGTTTTAGCTCCATGCTGGCTACAGAGATTACTTAAAAAAATAAGTAATGGATGCCTGGGTGGATCAGTTGGTTGAGCATCAGACTCTTGATTTCAGCTCAGGTCATGATCTCGGGTGGTGGGATCAAACATACACGTAGCACAAGTCTGTCTGGGATTCCCCCTGCCCTTCCCCCACTTGTACCTGCTCTCTCTAAATAAATAAATAAAAATCTTTAAAAATAAAGTTAGGGGTACCTGGATGGCTCAGTCAGTTAAGTGTCTACCTTTGACTCAGGTCATGATCCCACGGTCCTGGAATCAAGCCCCATGTGAGGCTCCCTGCTCAGCTGGGAGTCTGCTTCTCCCTCTCCCTCTGCCCCTCCCCCTACTCATGCGCACGTTCTCTCTCTCTCAAATAAATAAGATCTTTAAAAATAATAATAATAATAATAATAATAAATAGGGGCACCTGGGTGGCTCAGCAGTTGAGCATCTGCCTTGGCTCAGGTCGTGATTCTGGGGTCCTGGGATCAAGTCTCATAGCAGGCTCCCCATGGGAGCCTCCCTGTGCCTATGTCTCTGCCTCTCCCTCTGCATCTCTCATGAATAAATAAAATATTTTAAAATAATAATATGTAGACAAAAATAAGAATAAATTTAAAAAATAAAATCTTAAAAAAACAAACTTCAGAAAACCAAAAACAAATTCTCAAGAACAGTCAGATGAGAAAAAAAGTTATATTATCCTTTTAAGAAAAAAAAGGGCAACAATAAAACCAACAGCTGAGTTCTCAATAAAAACAACAGAGGAGCTGAGAGAAAATAAATGCCACTTAGAATGTTTTATTCTATGGAAATATCCTTCTAAAGTAAATAAATGCAATTTGAGAGGCACAACAACTGAGGGAATTTGCCACCAATCAGTGATGTGCTAGTAAATATTTAACAACTGGCTTAAAAAAAAAAAAAAAGCACTGATTTGTAGTTGCCAATTTCTGCAATGTAACTATTGCCTCCACAGCTGAGTTTAAGCTACCAATGTGATATTATTGAATGGGGAGTTAGAAAGAGATGTACCAAATAAGTTCCTCAGGAGTAAACTGTCACTAACAGAAGGAGAAAAAAGGACTCCTTAGGAAGAAGAAAAATTCTCCCATACTAAAATTTGGAAATGGAAGAAACAGTAGAAATCAACAGAAAAAATAAATAGGTGAGGGATCCCTGAGTGGCGCAGCGGTTTAGCGCCTGCCTTTGGCCCAGGGCGCGATCCTGGAGACCTGGGATCGAATCCCATGTCGGGCTCCTGGTGCATGGAGCCTGCTTCTCCCTCTGCCTATGTCTCTGCCTCTCTCTCTGTGTGACTATCATAAATAAATAAAAATTTTAAAAAAATAAATAAATAAATAAATAAATAAATAAATAAATAGGTGAGTAAATATAAATGAATATTCATGGCAGAAAATAATAGTAGCATGTGGTATCAAAAACAGATAAATATTTAAAATGAGAGAAGATTAACAAAGTAAGAAGTGGTATAAATTGAGTCAATGTTTTCTAAGACCTCATTTACATTAGTCAGAATCTGAGAGTTGTCAAATCTACCATGATCCATAAAGTGTGGCCTCATGTGGCCAGGAGTAATACTGTGGAGAAGGGCAGTCCAGTGTCAGGCCACAAGTCTCCACAGCCTGTCCGTGGCGTGACTCTAGACAAGTCACTTAGCCATTCTAAGTCTTCCTTCCCTTATCTGTACAATGGAGGTGATAACAGCCCTCTATCAAGGAGGATTCCACAGGGGAATCCATGGGGAGACCTGGCATAGAGCATTAGCTCAATATACTATAATATATAACAATAATACATTATAAATCATATATAATACATTATAATTAATATAACTAATAATATATAATAATATATATGTTAAGGTTTTTCACTTGGGAGCATGATGGAGTTTGGCTCTCTTTCCTCCCATGTATTAAAGCCCAGGGAAGCAATGAGCTACCAGGGGATCCTTGTGCAGGAGAGAAAAGCACAGTCTCAGATGGGAAGGAGGACGGACACTGCTTGTTGGGTGAGAAGCCCACGTGACTTCCCAGAAGTATCCTCAGAACTTATATTCCTGAACTTGTCAATGGCCCACCTACATGACCCACACTTTCAGTGAGTGCAAGGTGCAGAGGCCAGTGAAGGGCTCCAACCCTCACTGGCTGCTGACTTCAGGCATCAGCTGCCCCTTCCCCTCTCTGGAGTCTTAGTTTCCTCACCCACATTCTATGTAATGCATAGAGGTATTTTAAAATGGCAAAACATGTAAAATGCTGTACACTTCCTGGTTGCTCAGCAAGTGTCACCATACTTCCATGTGTCAGCAGGGATGCTGCGAAGTTGTTCACATTTGCAAAATAGAGGAAACTATGAATTCTTACCCCTTACTCTATCAAGGAGTCTGGGCATCTTGGTGTACATCGGGATGCATAGGAAGGGCTTTCTGACCTCTCACCCCAGAGTCCTTGCTTGGAAAAGGAGAAAACAGCAGGGATGCAGAGGCCACATTCAGCACTTCACTGTCTACAGAGACCTGGCAGCTGTGGACAATGACTTAATACCTACAACCAAGAAGCAATACAGCTATCCTCAATAGTTGAGAGGGCCAAAAAAGAATCTGGCTGTACCTATCAAAAACCTAAAAATACTCTTATTTCTAACCTGCTGATCCTGCTTCTGGTAATCTATCCTAAAAGAATCATTTGAGATATAAGAAACACAAAATATTCATTATGAGGTTGTAAAATAAAAAATTACAAACATATAAATACAACCCTCAGCCATTTAGGAAAGAATCTCCTAAATGATTATTGGGTCAACAGGGAAAGAAATGAAATCACAAATTCATCAGAAAATAGTCATAATGACCAGACCGTATAGAATACTCCAGAAGAGAGATATGGCCAAAGCTGTTAATCATAAAGGAATTATTACATGGTTTTATTACTGAATATGAAAGTATAACGTGCCAGCAATCCAATGCAAGAAGATAGAGAACAACAAAAGAAAAACCTTAAAAAAAAAAAAAAAAAAAAAAAAACCAGAATCAAGGTATTAATAAGGTTAAAAGCAGGAATGAAGTCATTAAAAATCAGCAGAATTCAAGAGCTGGTTCTCTAAAAACCACAACTAGAAACAAAAACTACAACCAATAGACAAATCTCTACCCACTCTTAACTAGAGAAAATGAGAAAACACAGACACAATGGAAAGTGAAAAGGGATGTTTAGCAAAAAATATGGCAGTGACTCAAAAATAAGGGGAAATTATTTAAAGCTTAATGAATTTGAAAATTCTCAATGGGAGAATTTTCTGAATAAATACAAATGAGCACAATTGATTTAATAAGAATTAAAAACATCAAAATAAGCAAAAGCAATAAATGACTATGAAATGGTTGCTGGAAAAAATGATCTCTGAAGCTTTATAAAATGTTCAAGATGCAGAAAAAAAAAAGGAACAGTTCCTCTCTCATTTTATGACCTTTAGTGACCTTGAAAGAAAAAGCACACATGCACGAGCACACACACACACACTCACACACACACTACAGCCTGGTGTTATTTAGAAATACATAAAAAACAATTCTAAATAAAGTATTTTTGAAATCCACCAAAACAATAAAATACAACTCTAAATTAATAACAGAATCATCACATTAATTAGTGAAAAAAAATCACATAATCTCAATAATTTTTAAAAGGCATCTGATAAGTCATTCCCTATTTTTAAAAAATAGAAAAGTAGAACCAGAACATTCTTTGTCTTAAACCACCAGCCAACATCAAACTTGAAGTGATAAGATACAAGCATTCCCATTAATATCCTGGGTAAGGCACCCATCACAACTAGTAATTCATCCTGGTATGAATAGGTAAAAGTACCCAATACTGATAAACAAAGCAAAATTAGAGCTTTCTTCAACAGGAAGGATAGATAAATTGACCATGATTTGCTTAAGATAAACCTGATTTAAAAAAAAAGTACAAAACAGGGTGCCTGGGTGGTTCAGCCAGTTAAGTGTCTGCCGTCAGCTCCGATCATGATCCCAGGGTCCTGACATCAAGTCCTGCATGGGGCTCCCTGGTCAGTGGGGAGCCTGCTTCTCCCTGCTTGTGTTCTCTCTGTGTGTCAAGTAAATAAATAAAATATTTTTGTAAAAAGTACAAAAAATAAGCAGAAGGCCATAATAACTAATAAAAGAGTTAAAACAGGGCATGTTATAAAGTAAATACTCAAGAACCATAATTTACCCTATAAATTATGTAACCTGGGGTAACTGAATGATCTTAACTATTGATTAGGGCTGTGAACCATATGCCAATTGAATACTATGCCATTTTAAAGCAACATGCTGCAAGGAGTACTTTTGTGCCGATGTCAACGAGCACAGCAATCAAACCATTCTTTTTGGCTGGGGACAGTATTCGCTGCATAAAGGTAGCAAAACAGATCATGCTCAGGAGCACATGGTACCTGGAACCAAACACATAGCTACAAAGATGCAGTTGTATTGAAGGAACCACACTGAGAAATAAAAACACACAAACTTATAATAGTAACCAATTCAGGGATTGCACAAACCACTTCAAGTGTAACCACACTTGCAAAAGTTTCCCTAAGACCAGGAAACTATCAGGGGAATTCTAAGATTCCCTGAAATATGTGGAAAAATCTTGAAGTGTATTTTGTTTTCTTTGAGGTCCTGTCCTAAATTCTATGAGAATTGACTCAGACTATTTTGAAATTACTAGAGTTACTGGAATTCCTAGAATTACTGTCTTTGGGTAAATTAACTGCAGAAACACAAAGACTCTGTTCGGAGATCAGGGCTCCAACCTGCAAGGCATACTTCACTTTAAAGAAAAGGTAAAAACCCAGATTTTTAAATTGGGTGTCACTCTGCACTTGACAAGGTTGGTTTGCTACAGGACTCCTTTAAAAACATGTTGCCCTCACACGATCACAATATTACCCAACGTGGGAATGCATCTATCTACGGCCCACGCAAGGCAAGAACTTAATGTTGACAGAAATCACCCCTAAGAAAGCATCCTGCTATATACCTGAAAACGTACATTGCCTCTGATATGCTAAAAAAAAAAAAAAAAAAAAAGGGCCAAAACAGTTGTATTCCTTGCAAGCATCATCTTATCTAGACTTCAAATATTGGCGGTGGGTCAAAAATCCCAAAAGCTGAGTAGATCACTAACTACAACACTGGGGAGTTCAGCTAGAATGAACTAGCAGGTATGAAATGAGAGCAGGAAGATTTAGAAGTGACCAGTTATCCAGGCTGTACAAAATTATAGAAACTTAGGGTTGGGGTCAGCCCCAGTGGTGTAGAGGTTTAGCGCCGCCTGCAGCCCGGGGTGTGATCCTAGAGACCCTGGATCACGTCCCGCTTCAGGCTCCCTGCGTGGAGCCTGCTTCTCCCTGCCTCTCTTTCTCTCTCTCTCTCTCTCTCTCTCTCTGTGTGTGTGTGTGTGTGTGTTTGTCTCTATGAATAAATAAATATATGTTGGCAAATTGAACACCAATAAAAAAATAAATTTATAAAAATAAAAAAAGAATAAATAAAATCTTTAAAAAAAAAAAAAAAAGAAAGAAACTTAGGGTTGGACTCACCCTGATAACAAGTTCTCTCTCAAAAAGTTAAGAATCACGGAGGACAAGTGCTTCTGTGGATTTAATGCACAAAGGTGACAAAGTGAATTAACTAGGCCAGTGAAAGTGACAGGAACCACACCATATTGACTTCAGACCCTGTGGACTGCGCCATGTCAACGTGAGAATGGAGATGCCTGTTAATGAAATGCTACAAACTCACTCCAGCAAAAGGAAAGAAGGAGACTTAGAAATGCAAATTCTCGGGCCTCACTCCAGACCTACAGACACCCACAGGGAAGGGCCAGTAATCTGCGTTAACAAGCCCTCCAGGGGGTTCTGGCTGGAGGAAGCTCAGGTTGACTCACTGGTGGTGGAGGAGCCATCTGGGTTCCAGTTCTTTGCCTAGAAGCTAAGTAACTTTGGAAAAGATGCTAATAACCCACTGTGAACATCTGTATTGTCCTCCGCAAACTTGGTTCCAGGTACCTATGGCAAACGGTTATGAGACTGAACGAAACACACAAAGAGCTTAATAAAGAGCCTGACACCTACTGCAGGGATCATCAATGCTGGTGGTCATGGCTTTGATGGTTTCATACTATGGTCATCTTCATCACAGCTCTACAGAGAACTCCTCTCAGGCTTCACCCCAGAATCACCCATGGATTTTTCAACAAGTCTACAGAGAGGCCACGCCCTTTGCCACTGTTGACTCAGGAGGTCTGGGGCGAGGCCAGGACAACAGAAGTTGAGGAAGTTGATAAACGCCCGCAGGTGGTTTGGACATGCACCCCAATTTGAGAACCCTAACTTAGAAAAGCCAACTCAAAACATTTTGCAATTCAAAGGCTATGTCTATTTCTCAGGGATGCTAAGAAAAAGATGGTTCAAATGAACTCCAAAGGTTTCCCCCAGAGCAAATTCTGACTGTGCAGATGGGGACAATCCCAGGAAAGAGAGAAAAAGCAAGTATCTGAGAGAATGTGAAGTGAGCTTGGCTCCAAAGGGACATGAACCCATGGTGGGCGGGGGCGGGCGGGGGAAGGGGCAGAACAGAACTTTGGCCAAATACCATAAACATGAGACCCTGAGGGATCTCATGGCTGCTGAGCTGTCAGAATCAAGTCATTTCAGACAGAAAAGCCATGCGAGGAAGGCCGCTCCACCACTGGGAAAAGATGCTATAGTCATACCAGATGCAACTACATTTGATCCTCATTATTCACAGATTCCCCATTTGTGAATTTACCTACTTACTAAAATTTATGTCCAACCCCCAACAGCAGGACCCAGGGGAATTTAGTGGTCATTCCAGGACATGGACAGAGTGGGGGAAATGGGAGTCATCCTACTAGCATGGTCCCAGCTGAAGTGGGACAAGGTGATGCTCTTTTTGTTTCAGCTCCGACTGAAACAAAGGTGTCCTTTGTGGGATCTATTTGTATCACATTTTGCATTTTTGTGCTTTTTGTTGATTGTACTACTTAAAATAGCCCCCCAAAACAGTGCCAAAGTGCCATCCAGTGTCCCTAAGCATGAGAAGGCTGAGATGGGCCCTATGGAGAAGACATGTGCATTAGATGAGCTTCCTTCAGGCGTGAGTTATAGCACTGCTGGTCATGAGTTCATGTTCCTAACGAATCAACAGTATGTGTTAAACAGGGGTCTTTGAATAGAAACACACCTAAAACAAGGATATATACTGATGGGCTGACAGAAATGTGACCAGAGGCTGGAACAAACAAAACCCGGTCTTTCCCCTAAGGGGATGGTTCAGTGCTGGCTGATTCCACGTTCAGGGCAGGAACATCATGGAACATCATGTCTGGGACTAGCAAGCACTGGTCCCAGAAACATTGAGAACCAACTGTAGCTACTCAAAGCCTTGTCTGCTTCTACCACATCCAACAGAGAACAGGACCTTCTGATCAGAAAGGGTAAAACGAAGGGTAAGAGACAAGGGAACACACACTACTTTAAAAGTTTCAGACCTCTGAGCTCAGATGATACATAATCTGGAGTTCCAAAATAATGCAGAGTTATGCATTTAACAGATATTTACCAGGTGGCATGTCGTAAGGGATACAGTGGTGAAGATGAGCCCAACCCTCAAAGAGCTTATGCTCCCTGGGAGACCATCAATAAGCTGTTTTCTTAGTGGAAATATACAGTACATCAAAGAGTGCTCGGGGGGATGCCTGGTTGGCTCAGCAGTTAAACGTCTGCCTTCGGGTCAGAGCATGATCGTGGATTCCCAGGATCGAGTCCCCCATCCGGCTCCCTACATGGAGCCTGCCTATGTCTCTGCCTCTCTCTCTCTCTCTCTCTCTCTCTCTCTCTCTGTGTGTGTGTGTGTGTGTGTGTGTGTGTGTCTCATAAATAAATAAATAAAATCTTTTAAAAATGAGTGTTCAGAATGAGGGAAAAGACAAAGACAAAATAGGGAAGGGGCTATAAGGTGAGAGAGAGGGGTATTGAAAAGAGACTAGGATATCCAAGAAAAGCAGTGGAGAAATGAGGACTATAAAAGAAATGAGAGTTACAAATACTGAAAAGGACCAGACCAAAAAAAAAGGCTTTAACATGGTATGATTTAATATGGTTTTAAAGAATAATGTGGGGAAGCCTGGGTGGCTCAGTCAGTTGAACATCTGATTTTGGTGGCTCAGGTCATAACCTAAGGTAATGATATCAAGCCCTGTGTCAGGCTCTGTGCTCACCACGGAGTCAGCTTGAGATTCTCTCTCCCTCTCCCTCTGCCCCTCCATCCACTCACATGCTTTCTCTCTAAATAAATAAATAAAATCTTATAAAAAAGAAAAGAATAATGTGAAATATAGGCATTTGATAAAAATAAGCATTTAGTAAAGTGGGTAGGTATAAGATGAGTGAATAAAAATCACTTACTGCCCTACATTCCAGCAACAGCTATTATAAAACATGATTTTAAACATTCTTTACGTGGCAGCCTCAAAAGCTATATGATACCTAAGAATGGCCTTAAGAAATACACCTGACCTATATAAAGACAACTACAAAACTGTTCTGAGAAAAAAAAAAAAAAAAAACTGTTCTGAGAGATATAAAAAGAGATTTGGAACAATGGAGCTAGGTGTGTTATTCCAGAGAGGAAGACCAAAGAGGATAATGTATCAAAATCTCCCCAAATTAATTTTTTTTAAGACTGGCTCGATTTCCCTCCCTATCCCAGGGAGAGAACAGGAAATAAAATAAAACCTTTTACTGTGAGTAATTAAGAGACAAGCAGTATCAATCCTAAAATATTTATAATGAGTAAAAGGGTGTGTTGCTGGGACAAACACAAATCTACAGAAGAGAAGAGAGAGATTACAAACTCAGTGGTGTACATTTATGCGTTGTAGTAAGACACCAGCTTATATGGCCTTTGATACACACTAGGGGAGGCATCTCCCTCAGTGGAGAAAGACACATGGCAAATAAATGGAGCTGTGTCCACTGGTTAGGAACACAGAATGGGATGAATTGCGCTCCTCATAGAATATGCCTGAATTAATTCCATACTCATTATATGCCAAGAAAAGCTAAATTAATATTGCATAAATAAGTTCTTAAAGTTCCCCTGGTTTTTATCTCACTGTTGAGGATGAGCAAAAAGGTAGTGTCAGACTGACAACAGAGAAGAGTACACGAACTCATGTTATCATGGTTTTCCTTTAGAAATACAAGAATTAAAATTAAAAAAAAAAGCATACCGTCTACTTTTAGGGTCTGACAGGACATTTTCATTTAAATGTGCAATAAGGCAGAGTTAATTGTATGTCAGGAGATATTGTGATCCTCCTAAGTAAAATAAAGTAGTAAGACCAACATCATACATAGATCTTGACTGTCTAAATGAGGTTTTGAGAAGTAAGGTGACAAGGAGCCTTTTCTTCAGAGAAAAAAAGGCTGGGCAGATGCCAGCTGCCTTCTGGTAGAAAGACACATGGACGTGGGGACAGCAGGTGGTAGGGTGAGGACTCTTAAAAAAATAGAGGCCCTGCCAAGAACTGAGGTGGTCTTAGAACCCACTCTGTTATTTCAGGGATGCCCTGGGAACCCACTTAACTCTGGTGACTTCTCCCATGAAACAAAACAAGCAACTGGAAAGTGTCCCCTCAAAAAGTTAAACACAGACATACCATATGACCCACTAATACTCAAGGGAAATGGAAATCTACCTCCACATAAAAACTTGCACATGGATGACAGGCAGAAAGGGGAAACCATCCAGATATTTATCAATGGGTGAATGGATAGACCAAATGTGGTATCCACGTACAGCAACAAAAAGGAATGAAGTACTAATAACTCTGTAAAATGGATAAACCTTGAAAACACTGCTAAGGGAAAAAAGCCAGACACAAGGACCACAGAGCATATGATTCCATTTATAGGAAATATTCAGAATAGGCAAATCCATTGTGGTTGGTATAACCACTGCTTAAGTTTTGTATAGAGAGTGATAACTAACAGGTGCACGGGTTTTTTGGAGGGGTGATGGTTGCACAACTCTGTAAATATGTTAAAAACCACTAAACTATGTACTTTAAAGGAGTACATTGTACATTATGTATAATCTCCTAATACAACTGTTACTGGCAAAAGACAAAGACATTTAATTCACAGAGGAGGACCTGCAAATGGCCAATAAAACACAGAAGGGGAAAGGATAGTCTCTACTATCAAAAGAGAATAAACTTAAAGTGAAAATCTATTTTTCAACTATAAATTTACCAATGGCTTCTTAATAGGAATAGTGTTGGCCAGTGTTTAATGAAAACAGCCTTCTCCAATTGGTAATGAAAGTTAAAACCAATATAAGCTTTCTAGAAAGAAAAAAAGGATAGTAATAAGTAGCAAAGCTTTAAAAAATAATCCAATCTTAACACAACCCAGCAAGGTAGGTACTACTATTTAACCTCTTACATACAGGAAAATTGGTGTTTGAAGAGGTGTAGAAATTGTTCAAGATGACACAACTAGTAACTTATGGAGCTGACTCCATGTATATCACATATCTGACTACAGATTCTGAGCTCCAGAACAGGAGGCAAAACTGCCTCTCCAAACAGAGGTATAAAAACAACACCACAAAACAGAGAGCAACATTTAAAACCTCAGTGCAGAAAAAAGGAAGAAGTAACAGCCACACAATCTCTGCAGGTGTAAATCACAGTAAAACATTTACTAAGTGCTTAATATACACAAGGACTTTTTTTTTTTTTACATACACGAGCTCACTTAACACCTCACAGCCACCCTAAAAAGCCTATTATTAAATCTCCTACTTTGCAGATGAGTAAACTAAGGCATAAAGTGGTTTAGAAAATTTTCTAATGGTCACACTGCTACTTAGTGGTAGGGCTGTGTTCTGAATCTACCCAGGTGGCCCAAGAACCTATATATCCCCCCCTCACATACCACACTATCTTATGCCCTCCCAAAAGGCAGAGAAATAGAAGACAATTAACATTAAACTTGGGGACCCCTGGGTGGCGCAGTGGTTTGGCGCCTGCCTTTGGCCCAGGGCGTGATCCTGGAGACCCGGGATCGAATCCCACGTCAGGCTCCCAGTGCATGGAGCCTGCTTCTCCCTCTGCCTGTGTCTCTGCCGCTCTCTCTCTCTCTCTCTCTCTCTGTGTGACTATCATAAATAAATAAAGAAAAAAATATTTAAAAAAAAAACATTAAACTTGATAGAACTTTTACTCAACTATATAACAAATACATAAATGGATCTTTTCTTTTGTTCCTCAACTGCCAAAATATATCAAGAAATACTCCACATACTTTTTTGCATAGCACTTTTCAAAGAACTCTCTGAGCAAATTCTACTTTGGAAAGACAAAATATACTATGCTGCATTTGTCAGGGAAGGAGAACTTCATTTTGTTACTTTTAACAGGTGCTTAATGCGATGGGGGAAAATCTGCAGTGTGGGGTTTCCACCATGCTCAGATTCCACTATTCAACTGCATTTATAGAAACAAACCATCTAAATGAAAAATCATCAGGTGGTCATTAGATATGAACATCTCATGGAAAATAATTTGGTTTCTAATCACTTCTTTCTTGCCCAATACATCCCCAAAGACTTTTCAAATAATAAACATGGTAAATGAGGCATGAGCAGTGCAAGTGGCCAATGCTACCCTCATGGACTCTGTAAAGGCTCATATCTAGGGAGTCACAGGATGTTAGAAAGAGATGCTTGCTGGTGCCATCTCGAGCTTTCTTAAAATGTAGGAAAGGAATGACAGTTAAAGTTGTCACCAAATGGTACCATGTTCCCTGTGAAGCATCACTGGTCGGCCATCTCCTCCCTGCTCTTGTTACTAACCCCACTATCAATGCCTCAAGCATCTCTCACCTGCACTAACTGGTGTCCACACTTCAGGACCACTGCTTGAGAGGCAGAACAGCCTGGGTTCAAACCCTGCCTCCTTCATCTCCTAGCTTTATAATTTAGTTTTATGGTCTCTTGACGCCTCAGTTTTCATGTCTATAAAAAAAAATGTGCTTGAGGATTAAAAGATATGATGCAGACAGAGCACGTCAGATGAGCAAATGACATAAAAATATTCAAACAGACTAGCCACTGTTACTAATGTGATTCTATTACTTACAAAGCCTGTACCACCAAAAGCATAGTTCTAGCCACCAGCCCCCTGCTTCAAAACCCTCAAGGGACCCCTAACACCTATGAATAAAGTCCAAACTTCTCAGCATGACATTTGAAAGCCTATAGGAAGCAGGCACCAAATACCCACTCATCTCCCACAACTCCAAGCCATCTGCTTCAGCCATGCCTAGAGCCAATGGCTCCACATTTCATGAGTAAATGGAAGAAATGGAAGTGTTTCGGGTGATAAAGGTCATGTATATTCACATATATGGTCACATTCTAATCATTTGTAATATATTAAGTCATCATGTGACTGAGATGATGGGCCAAAAAGTTGTAGAACTGGAAAAACATTAATTAGCCCAAGCATAAGCTGAGGGAGGTGATGGTGAAGGCCAGCATTTATTAAACATTCACTAGGTGCAACTAATTGTACTAAAGTTTAACAAGCATCCTCTCAACTAATTCTTTTACTCTAAAAGGTAGATGCCATTATTAACACTTAGTCTTGGCATGCTAAGGAAAAGAACAGTCACTCTTGTGGCCAGCAGCTAATGAGAACAGCCTTCTGAGTTAGAGAAGAGACCTTGTGCCTGCTGATATGAGGCTGTCATCACGAACATATGAAGGAATCCTTCAGCAGAGACTGGAAGCTTTTGGTCACATAAACACTCTGGCTACCAGTCCTTCTGCAGGAAGTATAAACTTCTGGTTCCCTTCATCGCAGCCTGAAAATTCTGAACAGAAATCACTACTTTTACTGGTAGAATTTCAGCTAAACTTCTAACACGGGACAAATAAACATAGATAAGGACACCGAAAAGAAAATTCAGACCTATTTGCATAGATGAAATTAGGAAGACAACTGAGGAATCAGGTTGCAAATTTCCTAATCTGCCAGTAATGAGAAAATTCTTAAGACTCTAGAAAATTCTTAAGAAAACTCATTATACATTGTGCATTCTCGATGATACTGAAAATACAATATCCATGACAAGGAAAGAAGGATTGGAAAATAAAGTAACTAAGAAGTATTAAATAAAGTGGATGTTTCTGTATTGTTTGTATTACAAAGTACCAGGTTTTATGAAAATAACTGAACTATTTTACAAAACAAATGGAGCCAGTTAGCAATGGTCACTGCAAAAAATTGAATGAACTAAAAGACCAGCTAAAAAATTCTCTGAGAATTAAAGAGGGGAAAAAATGATGAGCAAAATGATTTAAAAAGATACTGAGGATATATAAAAGAAAACTATAATATATTAATCGATGTAGTATGATTTAAGGAAGAAAGTTATACCCAATGACATAATTCTGAAGGATTTCACTACAGATCAACAGACTAGGTAATAACCTATAGTAATGAAAACTGCACACTAGATATATACTTCTGAAATTTATTAATTTAAAAAACAAAAGAACAAGTCTTTTAAGAACCAGAAAGAAAGGTTATTAGTTTTTTAATCACTTTAGCATCAGACTTCTCCTCCACATCATGGTTTTCAAAGAAACAAATGTGCAACAAAATCATCACAACTAGCCAAGCTAAACATTGTTCATATGGAAGGACAAAACAAACACATTTTCTATTTTCAGATCTACAAGCACAGAGAAAGTATACTATGCATACACATTTAACTTCTGAGGAAAAAAAAATATATATATATATATTTACTGACCAAAAAGTGAATCAAACCAAGCTACAAAATGAGACTGAGATGCCATCAAATAATTCATGATAGACACAGAGAAAAAAAATGCCTAATGATGTCTAATTCTTATCAATGATCAATAAAAGCTAATTGTTCCTTAAATAAGATACAGTATTTAAAAATCTGTAAAAACAAATATAAAGCCCTTGGTTCTTCCAATAAAAATTGGTTAAAAGTTTACATACAAGATAACCACTAAAAATTCTGTTTCATGGGCCACCTGGATGGCTCAGTCAGTTAAGCACCCAACTCTTGATTTCAGCTCAGGTCATGATCTCAGGGTCATGAGATCAAGTCCTATATTGGGCTCCAAGTCCAGCATGGAGCCTGCTTAAGATTCTCTCTCCTCTTCTCCCTCTGCCCTCCCCTTCTTCATGCTCTCTCTAAATAAAATAAAATAAATAAAATCTTTTAAAAATTTTTAACTGTCTTCACTGTATCTCTTAATACCACGTCTTCACTTGGTCTCTTAATATTTTTTTTTGTTTCATTTTTGTTATATTCCAAATATCACCTTTCAATCCACTAATTATTTAATCATCTGTGTCTAATTTGTCTTAAAATTCTTCCACTGAGGGGCACCTGGATGGCTTAGTCGGTTAAGCATCTACTTTTGGCTCAGGTCATGATCCTGGGGTCCTGGGATAAAGCCCTGCATTGGGCTCCCTGCTCAGTCAGGAGCCTGCTTCTCCCTCTCTCCCCTGTTTGTCTCTCTCTCCCTCAAATAAAATCTTAAAAAACAATTCTTCCACGGAAGCCTTAATTTGGGGTACTGCATCTTTTAGTCCTAGAAAGCTTCTGTTTTTCAGTTTCCATTTCTTTGTTGAATTTTTCAGTCTTGTGTTTTAGTTCCCTGAACATACTAAGCATAGTTATTTTAGAGTCTTTATCTGACATTTCAACATCTCGAGTCCCCGTAATTCTGCTTGTACTGCCCAGTGTTTCTGCCAGTTCTCACTACTGTCGTCTTCTCTCCTCTGTGTCTGTTTATCTTTGATTGTGTTCTTGGAATTGTTTTGGAAAAAAAATGTTTGTAGAACTAAACTTAGGCCTGGAATGATTTTACTTTCTCTAAATTAGAGATGGAAGACAGGCATCAGCTATGATAAAGATGACTCTGAATTACCAGATAGTGGTAGAAGGACTTCCTTTCGTTCCATTTGTTTTCAAAAGAACTAAACTAATCTCTCTTAAGGCCCACAAACTCTTTTTGGATTGGTGACAGACCTCCCTAAACAAGTCAGGTTGGGAACACAACAGCATCTAGGACATAAGAGCACATATTGGAACAAGAGATTTCTTCTTTTTTAAGATTTTATTTATTTATTCACAAGAGACACAGAGAGAGAGAGGCAGAGACATAGGCAGAGGGAGCCTGATGCGGGACTTGATTCCCAGGGCCCCAAGATCATAACCTGAGCCAAAGGCAGACGCTCAGCCACTGAGCCACCTAGGTGCCCTGGAACATAAAGATTTCTAAGATCTCTGCACTGTCTGAGGAAAGTGTAACAATGCCAATTAACATTACAATTTAAGTCAAATGTGTATGTTGCAATCTCTAACGTAACTACTTTTTTAAAAGAAAAAATAATAATGGGAAAATGGGATAATAAAGTTTTCTTAATAAACAGACAAGAAGGAAAATAAAAAGGAATGTAGAATAAGCAGGACAAAGAGCAAGCCCAGTAAATGGTAGTTTTTAAACCCAAATATATCCATAATTATATTAAATATAAATGATTTTCAAAAATTGTTTTAATATAAATAATTTAAATATTCCCATCAAACTTTATCTGATTGGGTTTTTTAAATCTTAACTACATGCCATACACAAAGACACATCTAAAACATTTGAATACAGGAAAGCTAAAAGTAAAATGATGGAAAAAGAAATGCCATGCCAACATTATTGAAAGAATATGCTATGTTTCTGCCAATATCAGACAAGGCATTCTTTAAAATAAAAAGCCTTGCTAGAGTTAAGAGGGAGTCTTTTATGATGGTAAAAGGACCAGCTTCCTAAGAATATATATAAATTATAAATCTATATGCACCTAATATTATAAACTCAAATACGTAATGTAAAAATTGACAAATCAATATCAAAATATCATACACTCTTCTCAATAATTTATAGAATAAGCAGAACAAAAATTCAACTAAATATTTGGCTAAATATTTGAATATACATTTACTAATCTTGACACAAAGGACATACATAGAATGCTGTACCCCAAAACTGCAGAATACGACTGCTTTAACACACATGAAACAGAAAGACTAGCTGCATACTAGGTGAATAAGGCAAGTGTCAACATTAAAACATGACGATATCATTCTAATTGGAAAGAATCAACAAAACTAAAAGACAACCTACTGAATGGGAGAAGATATTTGCAAATGACATATCTGATAAAAGATTAGTAGCCAAACCCCAAAACACAAATAGTCTAATTAAAATGGGCAGAAGAAGAGATATTTCTCCAAAGAAGCCATACAAATTGCCAACAGGCACGTGAAAGATGCTCATCACCACCCATCATCAGGGAAATGCAAATCAAGATAACAATGAGATATCACCTTATACCTGTTAGAATGGCTAAAATCAAAACCATAAGAAACAAACAAGTGTTGATGGCAAAGTAGAGAAAGAGGAACCCTTATGCACTGTTGGTGGGAATGCAAACTGATGCAGCCACTTTGGAAAACAGTATAGAGGTTCCTAAAAAAGTTAAAAATAGAACCACCTTGGGCAGCCCCAGTGGCGCAGCAGTTTAGCGCGCCTGCAGCCTGGGGTGTGATCCTGGAGACCTGGGATCGAGTCCCACGTCAGGCTTCCTGCATGGAGCCTGCTTCTTCCTCTCCCTGTGTCTCTGCCTCTCTCTCTCCCTCTCTCTGAATAAATAAATAAATAAATCTTTAAAAAACAAAATAGAACCACCTTATGATCCAGTAATCACACTACTGGGTATTTACCCAAATAATACAAAAAGACTAATTCAAAGAGATACATGCACCTTGATGTTTATAGCAGTATTATCTACGCTAGCCAAATTATGGAAACAATTTGAGTGTCCATCAACTGATGAATGGATAAAGAAGATGTGGTGTATATATCTATATACATATATACACAAACATACATACGTATCTATATACATACATAACATATATATATATATAAAATTTAAACCACTGACAAGAATATCAGGAAAAAAGGAGAAAAGGGATAAATTTTAAGCAATCTTAGGAATGAAGAAGGGAAAATCACTATACAGCTTTAAAAAATAAAAAAATACTAAGAATGAACTTTTTGTACATGGGACTTCTAGAAGTTGGCAGCATTCTATAAGATGAAGAGCTGATGATAACGAGACAGTATTCACTTCATAATACACTAGGGTGCATGTTTACAATTTTGGCTGTTAATAAATAAATATTTAAATAAATGGATAAAATAGACAAAAAATTAAAACAGAAAGAAATCAAGAGACCAAGACAAAGCAGAATTCATTCAACAGATACTTACTGCATGTTCCTATGTATCACTCACTAGACTAGAGGACAAGATTATACAACAGTGAGACAAAGTTCTTTCCCTCATGAACTTTAGAGGAGACAGACATGAACTAATAGTCATGCAAATAAATTCTAAACCACATCAAGTCCTATGAAAAAAATAAAGAGAAGATATTAGAACATAAACAAGGAAACCCAATCTGATCTTAGATATTAAGAAAGAACTCTTATAGAGACATCTGAAATAAGAGTAAAAAAATTAATATAAATTAACATGTGTAGTAAGAGAACATTCCAGGCAAAGATTGAAGAGTATTTTGAACAAGTTCATAAGATGAAACATGATACTCCCCAGGATGCAAGGGTGGTTCAACATTCGTAAAACAATCAACATGATTGATCACATCAATAAGAGAAAAAACAAGAATTATATGATCCTCTCAATAGATGCAGAGAAAACATTTGACAAAATACAGCATCCATTCCTGATTAAAACTCTTCCAAGTGTAGGGATAGAGGGAACATTCCTCAAAATCCTAAAAGCCATTTATGAAAAGCCCACAGCAAATATCATTCTCAATGGGGAAACACTGAAAGCCTTTCCCCTAAGATCAGGAACACGACAGAATGTCCACTCTCATCACTGCTATTCAACATAGTACTAGAAGTCCTCACCTCAGCAATCAGACAACAAAAAGACATTAAAGGCATTCAAATTGGCAAAGAAGAAGTCAAACTTTCCCTCTTTGCAGATGACATTATACTGTACATAAAAAACCCAAAGGACTCCACCCCAAGATTGCTAGAACTCATACAGCAATTCAGCAATGTGGCAGGATACAAAATCAATGCCCAGAAATCAGTGGCATTTCTATACACTAACAATGAGACTGAAGAAAGAGAAATTAAGGAGTCATCCCATTTACAATTGCACCCAAAAGCATGAGATACCTAGGAATACACCTAACCAAAGACATTAAAGGATCTATACCATAAAAACTACAGAACGCTTCTGAAAGAAACTGAGGAAGACACAGAGATGGAAAAACATTCCATGCTCATGAATTGGAGGAATAAATATTGTGAAAATGTCTATGCTACCCAGGGCAATTTACACGTTCAATGCAATCCCTGTCAAAAAAAAAAAAAAACATGGGCTTTCTTCAGAGTTGAAACAAATAATCTTAAGATTTGTATGGAATCGGGATCCCTGGGTGGCGCAGCGGCTTGGCGCCTGCCTTTGGCCCAGGGCGCGATCCTGGAGACCCGGGATCGAATCCCACGTCGGGCTCCCGGTGCATGGAGCCTGCTTCTCCCTCTGCCTGTGTCTCTGCCTCTCTCTCTCTCTCTCTCTGTGTGTGACTATCATAAATAATAAATAAAAATTTAAAAAAAAGATTTGTATGGAATCCGTAAAGATCCCAAATAGCCAGAGGAATATTAAAAAAGAAAATCAATGCTAAAGGCATCACAATTCCTGACTTCAAGCTGTATTACAAAGCTGTGATCATCAAGACAGTGTGGTACTGGCACAAAGACAGACAGATCAATGGAACAGAATAGAGAACCCAGAAATGGACCCTCAACTCTATGGTCAACTCATCTTCAACAAAGCAGGAAAGAATATCCACTGGGAAAAGGACATTCTCTTCAATAAGTGGTACTGGGAAAATTGGACAGCCACATGCAGAAGAATGAAACTGGACCATTCTCTTACACCATTCAGAAAGATAAACTCAAAATGGTTGAAAGATCTGAATGTGAGACAAAAATCCATCAAAATCCTAGAGGACAATACAGGCAACAATGCTTTTTAAACTTGGCCACAGCAACTTCTTGCTAGATATATCTATGAAGGCAAGGGAAACAAAAGCAAAAATGAAATATTGGGGCTTCAACAGGATAAAAGCTTCTTGGGATGCCCAGGTGGCTCAGCGGTTGAGCATCTGCCTTCGGCTCAGGGTGTGATCCTGGAGTCTGGGATTGATCCTGCATCGGGCTCCCTGCATGAAGCCTGTTTCTCCTTCTTCTGCCTATGTCTCTGCCTCTGTGTCTCTCATGAATAAATAAATAAAATCTTTTTTTAAAAAAAAGATAAAAGGCTTCTACACAGTGAAGGAAACAACAAAGTAAAAGACAACCTACAGAATGGGAGTAGATATTTGCAAATGACATATCAGACAAAGGGCTAGTATCCAAAATCTATAAAGACCTTCTCAAACTCAGGGAGCCCCAGTGGCTCAGCGGTTTAGTGCCGCCTTCGGCCCAGGGCCGGATCCCAGAGACCTGGGATCGAGTCCCAAGTCGGGCTCCCTGCATGGAGCTTGCTTCTCCCTCTGCCTGTGTCTCTGCCCCTCTCTCTCTCTATGTCTCTCATGAATAAATAAATAAAATCTTTAAAAAAAAAGAACTTCTCAAACTCAACACCCAAGAAAAAAACAATCTAATCATGAAATCAGAAATTTCTCCAAAGACAACATACACATGGCCAACAAGTACATGAGAAAATGCTCCATATCACTTGCCATCAGGGAAATACAAATCAAAACCACAATGAGATACCACCTCACAGCAGTGAGAATAGCGAAAATTAACAAGACAGGAAACAAATGTTGGAGAGGATGTGGATAAAGGGGATCCCTCTTGCACTGTTAGTGTGAATGCAAACTGGTACAGCCACTCTGGAAAACAGTGTGGAGGTTACTTATGAAGTTAAAAATAGAGCTACCCTATGACCCAGCAATTGCACTACTGGGTATTTACCCCAAAGATTCTGAGGTAGTGAAATACCAGGACACCTGCACCCTAATGTTCATAGCAGCAATGTCCACAATAGGCAAACTGTGGAAGGAGCCACAATGTCCCTCAACAGATGAATGGATAAAGAAGATGTGGCTTATATATACAATGGAATATTATTCAGCCATCAGAAGAGAGGAATACCCACCATTTGCTTCAACATGGATGGAACTGGAGGGTATTATGCTGAGTGAAGTTAGTCAGTCAGAGAAGGACAATCATATGGTTTCACTCACGTGTGGAATATAAGAAATAGTGAAAGGGACTATAACGGAAAGAAGGGGAACTGAGTGGGAAAAAAATTAGAGATGGTGACAAACCATGAGAAACTCCTAACTCTGAGAAACAAACAAAAAGTTGTGGAAGGGGAGGTGGGTGGAAGGAGGAGGTAACTGGGTGACGGGCACTGAGAAGGGCACTTGATAGGATGAGCCCTGGGTGTTATATTATATGTTGGCAAACTGAATTTAAATTTAAAAAAAAACTTTTAAATATTAAAATTTTAAAAAAGATGAAACAAGATACTACCAGGGTCAATAGGAAGGTGGAAAGGACAAAGAACAAAAAATAAAGGTAAAATTAATAAGATACAGGCAGAGGCCTCAATTGGAAGGATAAGAAGCACAACAACTGGCTGAATTTATCAGAATAGTAGACAAATAAACAAACAAAAAACATCACCACTAAGTAGAACTTATTCTAAAATACAGAGGGTTAGCATTAAGAAATTTGTTATAAATTATATCAAGTGATCAAAACAGGAATACTTAGCTAATAAATAGAAAGAAAACTTTTCTGAATTAGAAAATTATGACATGTTCAAGGATTCAGAACTTTTCCATGCATTCTTCCCATCTGAAAGAGCTACCTGAGAAACTACTCCAACATCATGAAACACAAATCCAAGGAAAAAATTATGAAATCTATAAATGTGTAATAAGTGAGGAAATAAATAAATTTATATTTAAATCTAAATAGTTGATCATTACTATTATACTTAAGGAAACGTGAAAGATGCAATGCTAAAAAAAGTAGGTACAGTATAATAGCAAAATAGTAACAAATATCTGTACATAAAATTAAAATAATTAAATCAAAAGACAGGAAAGGGGTCGAGTAAAGAGAAAACAAAGAGTGGCTAAGTCCCTTACAACACTCAAGACGTAGACTATAAGTGTTTATTCCTAGATACTACTAGAAAAAGTAGTTTCAAATATGTTTGTTAAGAATTTAAAGACAACCACTACAAAAGTAAGAAGCATATATATTACTACCAGGACACTAAAAGAAAAAAAGATGGAGCACCCAGGTGGGGTTAAGCAACCAACTCTTGATTTTGGCTCAAATCATGACCTCAGGGTCCTGAGACCAAGCCCTGGAACAGCTCTGCCCTCAGCAAGGGAGTTTGCTTGAGGTCCTCTCCCTCTGCCCCTCCCCTCACTTGTGCTTGTGCTCTCTCTCTCTAAAATAAATAAAAAATAAATCTTAAAAAAAAGAAATGTCACTAAATAATCCCCAGGAAAGGAAAACAAAAAAGCATAATAAACAGAAAATATAAAGTATGATGTCATAAGTATTTTCAAACATACCAATATTCACAATAAATACTACCCGTATGTATTGACATGGAAACCTATCCAACACATCTGCAAGGGGACCTTGAGAGTTCAAGCTGCATCTCATGACAAAATCAATGAGGATCTAAGCAATTTACCTGCTATGATTAATCAGCTTTATTTACTACATCTATATCTTAATTATCAATACATACTTATTTGTATAATATAGATAGCAAATTTTGTACTCTCCAAAAACTACATTTTTCCAATCAATAAAATATTGATCACATATTAAGTCACAAAAAATTCAGTAACACTGCATAAAGAAGTGAAATATACATCTTAACCTCCAACCATAATGCATAAAAACTTGAAGTTAAAAACAAAAAAAAAGAATAAAAAAGATAATATTAATCTGATTATATGGAACTTATAACTCCCCTAAATAACTCTTGGGTAAAAGGGCAAACAGCAACTGAAAATATACTGTATTTATAAAAAAAATATATCAATTAAAAGACATAATAAGACTTCTGTAGTTAAGACTGGACTATTGGAAAAAATTCATAGCTATAAATGTTTTCATTTCTTATTTTCAAATATCAAATGTGAAAATAAGTTAAGTATTCAACTCAAGTATCTAGAAAATTAGGAACAAATGAAGCCTAAGGAAAACTTAAATATTTTGGAAATAATTTGGTATAACCTAGTAAAGCTGAATATTTGAGTATATCAGGACTTAGGAACTCTGCATCAAAGCATTTACCATAGGTAATCTCTGGTGTGGATGTACCAGAAGACAACTACCAAAAATATTCACAGCAACACTGTTTTAATAGCAAAGCATGAAAATAAAATAAGAAATTCAAATTAAGTCCAAATGTCCATCCATAATAGACTAAATAAGTGATTTCCATTGTTTTGCATATCTTATATTTGTATATTAAATCTTATTATTGTATTTAATACATGTGTTTATATATTTAAATATATATACTCATAAATTCTTACAGAGAAATACTATACTCTAGTAAAAAATGAAATACATTAACATGGATAAATCTGAAAAGCATAATAGCGAGCAAAAAGCAAGATGACGAGAGTTCAAACAATTGAATTCCAATTCTATAAACTTCAAAACCAGGGAAATTCAAGCAACATCAATTTTAGGAACACAAAATTGTTGTAAAACTGTAGAGAAAATAAAGGAAATAATCACAAATTCAGAAGAATAGTTGCCTCTTAGAATGATAGACATACACTGAGAAAAGAGCACCAAGATGGCTGAAAATAGACTCTATTTTTAAAAGTATGTGTTTAGTACACTCATAATTATTACTATTAATAAGTTATACATATATACCATATATTTTTGTTTGCATATTATAGTTGATAAATAGAAGTAGAAAAGGTAAACAGATGAAGGAATGAATAATGATAAATCAGAAACTAATTAATGTAAAGCAGAAAATAGTGAAATGGGAAAATAAAGCTTAATTAAGGGTTGATTTTATGGAAAAAAAATTCAATGTAAGAGACAAACTGCTGGCAACCTCAAAAACATGAAAAAGTGGAAAAGCATGAATCTATAACCTTAGGAAGAAAAGAGCATCACCAAGTATATGAAAGAGATATTTTGAAAATATAAAACTATTTACACCTCTTCAAATAAAATGGGGACAATAATGAATGGTATTCCTACTAAATATAAATTATCAAAAATTACTCAAGGAAAAAAATCAAAAGTGGAAAATGCTATCAAAAAGTGTCTCCAAAAAATAGTCCGGACACAGAAAATATCATAACCAACTTGTTTCTTTCAAGAAACACTCAAGAGAAAGCTTAATTGGCATGTTTTATAAACTATTCCTGAAAACAGAGGAAAAAATAAAAGGTCAATCAATTACTTGCATGAAACCAGCATTATTCTGATATTAAAATTTGACTAAATTGGTACACACACAAAAAGAAATCAAGGACCAATCACATTGCTGAACATCAATACTAAAATTCTAAACACACATAGTAGCTGGCCAAACTTCACAAAATACTAAAATTTAAAAATGCTTTGGCATCGAGTGTGTTTCTTTCAAAAGATGGAAAGTTAGCCTTAGTAAATTATAGTTATTAAATTACAGCAAGTTTATGATAAGGAGAAAGATTATATCATCACCTCAGTAAGCATGAAAAAAGTACCTAATAAAGCATAACACTTATTCCTTGTTAAAAAGAAAACAGTAAACGAGGTATAGAAACTTTAATTAACAGCAAACATACTATCTACCTTCTATCGACAGGCACTGCCTTAATTAATGGTGAAACGAAGGGCAGTTCTATTAAATCAGAAGCAAGAAACAAGACACAAATCCTAACTATCGTACCATTATATAGTGCTTCAGATAATTCTGGCTAACAAAGTAAAAAAATACATAAAGTGTCTGACTAATAGCAAGAACAGGTAAGAGGAGCACCTGGGTGGCTCAGCAGGATAAGCCTCTGCCTTCATTTAGCTCAGGTCATGATCTTGGGGTCCTGGAATTGAGCCCAGCACCAGGCTCTCTGCTCAGCAGTGAGTCCGCTTCTCTCTCTCTCTCTCTCTCTCTCTCTCTCTCTCTGCTCCTCCCATCCCCCCTCCCTGCCACCGCTAGTGATTGCTCTCTCTAACAAATGAATAAAATCTGAAAAAGAAAAAGAACAGGTAAGATAATTTGCAGATGATGTGACCAGAATTCCAGAAAGAACTGAACAAAATATATTAGATCGACAACTGAGAGGTGAATAGTTAAAAACAAATATCCTAAAAAATTACTCTTCTCCTATATAAATAATAAATCATATATAAAACCCTATTCACAAAATTATAATTTAAACTACCTAATAATAAACTTGGGATCTGTATCAAGAAAACTGGAACGTTTTGCTTAAAAAAGAGGTTTAGGGCAGCCCGGGTGGCTCAGCAGTTTAGTGCTGCCTTCAGCCCAGGGCGTGATCCTGAAGACCCAGGATTGAGTCCCACATCAGGCTCCCTGCATGGAGCTTGCTTCACCCTCTGCCTGTCTTTCTGCCTCTCTCTCTCTCTCTGTCTCTCATGAATAAATAAATTTTTTTTAAAAAAAAGAGGTTTAATAAATGAAGAGAAATAGGTTCTTGAATGAGAAGACTCAAACTCACAAAGATGTCAACTCTCTCCCAAATGATCTGTAAATCTAGTGCAATTAAAAGAAGAATCTCATCTGGATTTTATTTGGGAACTTTATCAACTCAAGTCATCAAAAATATTTTGAAAAAAGAATTATGAAAGTGGACTCAAATTACCAAACAATAAAATATTTTCTAAAAGCACAATAACTAAAACTGTATGAAGAGAATGCCCATAAATCAATTCATTTTACTTACTATCCATAATAATTTCATCAAAGATAAACCTGGCATTTCAAATCAGAGGGGAACAATAAATTGTTTGATAGTGTCGAAACAACAGTGTAGCCATGGCAATGACTGTATCCTGACTTCACACCACAAAGAAAAATAATGTACAGTTATATTAAGTATACAAAAACTATGCCATAAAAGAAACTGAAAAGACTACAGATCAATGGCTATAAACCTCAGCACAAGAAAGACCTTCTCCCTACTTCAAGAAAGGAAAGGAAGAAGTAAAGAAAGAAGGAGGGAAGTTAGAAGTATAGACAAGAAGGAATCTTAAATACATACATATTTAACCTAGTATGAACGTTTAAGTTACTCTTCTTATAAGAAAAAAATCACAACATGCAAAACAACTAACCAGAATGCAAAAAATTATTTTTGTTAATGTATGTTATAGACAATGATTAAATTGTTTTAAAAAATCTTCATCAATAAGAAATTAAAAACACCTCTCAAATTGCATTTTTTCAACCAATTAACACCAGTAATGCTAAGAGCGCAGTAAAATAACATACCAGTTACTGCTAGAAACATCTTTTCTGGATGGCAAGCATGTCCCTTCTGGAGAGAAACTGGCAGTATTAGCAGAAGTCTTATAAAAGGCTTACTCGCTGAACTTCCGTATCTAGAAATTTATCATAAGGAAGTATCGGCAACATATCCAAAGATTTTTGTCTTAAAATACTGAAAATTTAAAAACAAGCTATGTTTAGAATCTCATAGACTACAAGGTGATCACTAACATTGTATAGCATATTGACTTATGCCATAGGATACTACTTAATAAAAGAAATACTTATATTATTTAAAATTGTTCATAATGCTTTGTATAGTATGGCCATAATTTTGTATTGGTTATCATATATGTTGAATATATGATAAGGAACTTGGATATTCCTTATGTAAGTAGAAAAAGATCAAAAGGATATATATCTATGTTAACAGTAGATGGCTAAAAAAAGAATTGTCAACTATTTTTTCTTTTCTGCTTTTTCTATTTTTAAAACTTTTTGATGGTATGTATTTGCTTTATTATCTTATTTTTTTAATGGATTAAGAAAACATAAAATTTGGAGAAGGAACTTTGTTAAGATAGCTGAGAAGACATATGAGCACCTACTACTATTGCTGATTTTAAACTTCCAGATCCAAACTTATTATAATCTGAAGACCTGAAAATCTCCTAAGGAAGGCTGTTGAAGTATGAAATGACAATTTTTTTAATCCTGAAAAATAAGAATTGCACGCAGAAAAGAAACACAGAGTTTCTTGTTTTACAAACCTCTAACTAAAGAACTTCCCATGAATTCTTGATAAAAAAAAAAAAAAAATCCTAAAGTGGGTTTTTTTCAAGGTCAGTTGATTGGTCTACATTTCAGTATGGCATGATTTACCCACACCAACATGGAACCCCTACAAGCGGAAATATTTTCTCATTCCTTTCATTGTTCTCAATGCAACCCTCACCTACCCAAGTCTGAGATTCTCTGCAAAGCATGGGTTACCTGACAGTGCTAGGGCGGCAGTACCACCTAGTAACAAAAGGAGAGAATTTGGAAGGGAAAACGTGGGCATTTTATAATTTAACAAGAGATAAGTAGTAGTCCCCCAGATGACCCCGTTTAAATGTTCGTTCTATCATCTGGTAGCTGTGAGTCTCAGTTTCTGAATTGTTAATTGGGATAATAAAACTAGTACCCATCTCATAAGAAGTACTAATGGGAAGAATTTAGACAGAGTCTGACATATAGTTAACACTCTTTGAATGCTATTATTACTGTTTTTACTATTAAGATTATTTTATATGAGCATCATAGGAAGGTACACTTCAATGACCTTTTCATGCAACAGCCAGGATCCAAGATTAGTTTTCTTCTAAGGACATACCAATTTCTTTATGGTATTTGCACCGGCTTTCTGGAAACACCATAATACCACAGACATGGCCACACAAGAGTGGGAGGGTCGGGGGTAATAATGCCTCATGGTATCAAAGACTTTCCCATCTCTTCCATGTGTGATAACCAAGGTTAAGAGAACAATCTATGTAACTTTCTATGTAGTACCAAAATACATATCAATTCAGAGAGAAAATTAGCTCTATCATTTGAAGAGGGTCCATATGTGTTTGCATCCCAAAGGCAGCCACTGAGTAGTTCCCTTCCTCTTCCTATTAACTACAAGACCCTTACCAAAGTCTGTTTCACGGGTCTCCCTATGTACCATATTCTTCAAAGTGAATGTGGTTTTAGGCAGCAACACAAACAAATACAGCCACGTAAACATTAAGACATTCAAATCTTACCCATTCACCTTTTAACCAGTAAAAGTTTACAAATAAATTTGGGTTTCCAGGAAAAGTTTAGACATCAAGCATTTCCCATAATGTCAAGGCCTTTGGTATCAGCTGATGAGGCAGGTCCTGACCCCATTCTTCATGAACAAGAGAATTAAATGAGACTTCAAGGCTGTGTGAAGCCTTGCTGGCCTCCTTTACTAATCATTGCATAAGAAAGCAATTATGACGTCGAGATTTTCAAGGCAACTCTTCGGAAGAGTCTGGCAAGATACTGTCTGTCTCATGTATGATACACTCAGATTTTAGTGAAGGCAAATAGCCAGTTTTAGCATTTCAAGCATTTGTCTCCTTCAACAGAGTAAAAGAGGCCCTTGCTTTTGATCCCTTCTCGGAGATGTTGGTGAAAGAGTAAGCAGATGACTTTAAAACCTCTACCCAATCCCAAGATGCAGCAATCCCTTGACTACAAGACTGCATTAGCTTTACTGATAATGCAACACCCAACACCTTCTATGAGTATTGCTTATAAGAAACCAGTGTCCAGGGGTGTTCAGTCAATTGGGCATCTGCCTTTGGCTTAGATCACGATCTCAGAATCCTAGGATTGAGCACCTCGTCAGGCTCAACAGGGAGTCTGCTTCTCCCTCCCTCTCTCCCTTTACCCCTCCCCTCATGTTCTCTCTCTCTCAAATAAAATCTTAAAAAAAAAAAAAGAAAGAAAGAAAGAAACCAATGTCCACTGATCAACTGATCAATAAAAGACATAGAAAACAGACTTGAGTTATATGCCCTTAGGAAAACTGGAAGACTGACAGTCCTTCAAACTTCATACAAAACAGACTGTCAAGATCCATGTCAACTTTCATGTAAATGAAAGATCTGAATATATTCATTCCTCGTTACACAGATTGCTTTTTGCATCCTGCCGGGGGCTGGGTGCTAAAGTTGAAACACGATAGAGAGAATCCCTGCCCCACCCCCAACACTTCCAACCTGGTCAGAGACTTAGAAAATAAGATGATAAATTACAACATATTGAAGTGAGTCCTATAATGAGGAAAGAACGGGATTCAACAGGAGACCAAGGACAACCCCTGATGAGCGAGGGAAGGTTTGCCAAGAGCAACGTCTAAATTGAGACATAAAAGATGAGTAGGATTTAAGCAAGCACAAAGGTGGCAGGGTTGGTAACAGAGAGCATCCCAATCATTTGGAAAGGCACAAATAAAGGAGAGCATATGGAACATTCCAGGAAATGAGAGTACATCTTCAGACAGAATACAGCTGTAAGCAGAGAACCAGCAGGAGGTAAGATGGGGGTCACATCACAAGGAGCTTATACATCACTTATCGAATGGTATATCATCAGGAGAGAGACAGGACAAGACTGGTATTTTAGAAAGATCCTCAAGAGTACAGTATGGAGAAAAACTGTACTACCTATACTAAAACAGGTATCAGCTAAGAGGTTCTGGAGTGACCCAAGTTGTGGGAGTGGGCTCCTACATTCAAGTAGGGAGAGAGAATATGAATGGAAAAGGTCAGATTTGGGAAATACGCAGGATTCTGGTCCAATGGAACCTACATAGTGTCTGGGCAGAACGGGGCGGGGGGCATTTTTCTAGCTGAGGGACTGTTGGATAGAGGTATTACTGAGGCTAGGAACCCAGAGTTGAGGCTCAATTCTGGATATTTTGAGTGTAAAGAGTCCACGTGGAGTAAGATGGAAAGCTCTAGACTTGAGAGGAGAAAACCCAGGCAAGTGTCAGAGACTTGGAAATCATCCATATAGTCCCTGCAACATGATGAAAGAGCAAAAAAAACCTTGGGTCAAAACTGTTAGGAATCTCCAAAGTTTAAGAAAGAGGCAGCAGAAGATGAGGGTACAGAGGTAACTCAGGAGTGGGAGAATCAGTCATAAAAATGTTTCAAGAATAAGAGATTGGAGACCCAACAGAAATGATGGCATCTGAAATACTTCCAAGCACGCAATCTGTGCTGCATGCCAAATGGAAAAACAAGAGAATCACAAGCATGATCCTAACACATGACCAGTCTATCAGCACTCAAGACCCAGGCTGCCCCAAGAAGCTAGCAAGTGATAAATGAGGTCTTCCAGTGAGGCACCAAAAACCTAAAATGCAAGCAAGGTGACAGAGGTGTATTCTGGAGGATACAGAGTAGGACTCACCAATCAGTGAACGATAAGAACTGATAGTGTAAAAAAAAAAAAAAAAAGAATTGATGGCGTAGTGGATAACATACACTGGCCCAGATCCTCTCTTCCAGGTTTATGTCCCTATCCCCTCAGGTTCTAGGTATAACTCTGTCACAGACGTGTCCCCCAAAGGGAACTGCCTTCTGCCACAGGGAACTACCCTGCCCAAAAATACACTCCCTGCCCCTCCCCACCCACCATGGGACAGCCAACCAGCAGTGACTGGATGATGCAGGAATATGAGGACCCAGTTTAGGACATTTCTGAAGGGCTATCCCAGATCCAGAGCCTTCCATGAGTTGTGACCTCACTGCAGGTCAGCTTCTCCATCTAAGGATTAGAATCCTGCCTTCCTCACTTCCTTACATTGCCTGAGAACCTTCTTTAGTAAACCCTCTAGATAGAATTCTCCAATTCTGAGTCTACTCCCAGGAAGCTCAACCTAAAATGGATGGTGTATATCAAACCAGGCCAAGGCAAGAGCAGAGCCAGGAAGCAGAGCAGCAAGTGGCAGAGGTCAGCTGTGAACCACAGGTTTGCGTGTGCTGATGTGGAAGGGGCTCTGTCACATGCCAGATTCAGAGAATGGCCACTCTCAATCCAGTCGTCACTCATCATGAAGGGACGATGCCTTGAATGTTTCAATTTGCTTTAAGGGACTTTGTTACCTAATAAATCCATACCAGATTTGGTGGAAGGCAAAATGGAATCTTGAATGTCATGGACGATCTGAAGGAATCATCTTAGAGTAAAACTCTACAGGAAGTAGTCACGGAAACTCACTCAAGAGAAAGTCAAGGTGGCCTAAGAGCAAGGGTTTCAAACATTTTCAATCATTCATTCAACACATATTTATTGAAAAGCTACCACGTACCCAGTGAAGTGCCAGGAGTTGGGAATGCCACTATGACTAATACAGGCATAGTCCTGCCCTCGTAGAGTTTAGAGCCTTGCCGAAAATGCTGGAGCTCACTATAGAACCCTCTTCCCAATCAAAATGGTTCCAGGAAACGTAACACATAAAATCAGACATACGCAATAATTTCTTAATGTAGGTGGCATTGGTACGTTTAACTTCTGCTACTTCCGTATCACTGAGCTAACTCATGAGAGTAATAATGCCTGTTTTGATTAATAACAAAATTTTTCAGTGAGGTCCAAGGCTGTTAGCTGTCTTCCTTTACAGCCTCCACGATTAATTTCTGCATTTGGTTTAATTGCAAATAGGAGAACAATCTTTGATTTGCTAAGAAAAGCGGTAGTAAGTGGTATCAGGTTTGGTTTGCTTTGTTTTTATGATCTTGTCTTGTAATCTCAGGGTGTTCTGCTTCCTAACGGATCCTGAAGTCTGAAAGAAGAAACAAAGGAAATGTTTGTTTTGTGGTTGACCCTCTAACACATAACAACTACTCACATCCCTTCCCTCAAATTAAAAAGTCAAGGCAGAATGACCTAGAACTCTCAATAAACCCCAACGCTCTTTTTACACAATATAAGGAGGCAAAGCGTTAGATGGTCAGTTTTTATCACACAATGATTACTATACCATGTCTAGAACATTCACCAACCACCACCATTTAAACCTTGAGTGGTATTTAATTGAGTAGGGTGCCCTGTGCTGTAAAGCATATTTGCCTGTATAATCGTGAGGAGATATAAACAGGCCCCAAATTTTTTTAAGAACACTGCAGATTTATAGCATTGTTAAAACAGTGCATTTACCAGAAGCTCAAATATATGTCCAGAGATGGCAGTAAAAGCTATATTCTGAGGTCTACTCACAAAAAGTAGTTGACCTGGCTGTTCCTTTTAATGTACTGAACACTCGAATGTGTTAAAAGTGTGGTATATAACCAACCATATGTGGGTGTTAGGCCTTTAACTATCACATTCTTAACAGTGGTTTAAAAGACATTTGTGGCTGCAGCTCCAGTACCTGGCATGGTCCTAGGCACACAGTTGACATATAATAAATATTTGATAGGTGGATGATTAAACAAAGGACTATTTTTAAATAAAATTCAAATCCAAAATTTGTAGAAGCTCCATGGCTTATTGGCAAGGCCCACTGAAACACAATTTTTAAAACACTAGACCAGAAGACAAGGAAATAAAAATCAGACAAGAAAATTCCCTGATCGAGAAACTGAGAATAGGGTTGTGGCCCCTTGGTAGGGGAATTCCTGGTATGGTACTGTGTGCCATGCCCAGGAATAGCCCCAGTGTGCCAGAAACCAAGGCCTGGCAGGGTTCCCAAAGCTCTTCACACATGCAAACAACCAAGATAATGACACTCCCTAATAAGTAAGGTTTCTTTAAAGAAGTAACAGTCACAATCAGAAGGAGAGATTTCAAAGAAAAGAGATCTCCCTATATAGTAGAGGCTATCAAGGTTCAAAAAACCTAAAGGACACATCTAGGAGGAGCATGCCATTCACAAGTGGCAGAGTGTGGACCGGAAACCTAACTTTATCAATCAGGATTCAGTCAAGAAAGCAGAACCACTAATATATATACATTATGAGAAACACTGCAAGGAACTGGCTTACGTGGTGGTGGGGGGGCGGGGGTAGGGGGGGTGTCTAGGCAAGTCCAAAGTCCACATGGCAGGCCAAGAGGGAGGGCAAGCTGGAACTCTTCCCAACTCTGCTATCCACAGGTAGCATTTTTTTCTTCTTCAGGTAAGCCTCAGTTCTGTTGAATCAGGCCCACCAAGATTCTTTAAAATAATCTCCCTTAAATTCAACTGATTAGGGACTTTAATCACATCTACAAAATAGCCTCACAGCAAGACCTACATGAGTGTTTGACAGACTAACTGGGGACTAAAGCCAGCTAAGCTGACATAAAAAACACTACCGTGTCCATTTACCTATAGCACCACAGTGATCTGTCCATCATCTCTCTCCTCTCAGAAGAATGCTGATATGACAAAGCCTTAATGAAGAACTATCTCTCCTTGAAGGCCTTAAGTTAGCAAGACCTTTTCCTTGACCAAGATCTTTAGAAAGGTTCTGTATCACTACATTATATATGTTCTACTTTTTTTCTCCAGCTAAAACCACTGAAGTTGTCAGACCCAACTATCAGCAGGGGAGGAATTTATAGGGTTTATGGAAAAATCCCATCTTCTATGAATCCAAGTCCCATAACCCACTGTCTACATGACAATTGTTATCCAAGTCATCCAAAGCAGCAGAGCCATATGCAGAACCAGGGAAATGGAGATGGCTGATCCATTCTCCCACATCGCCCCTGGATATCACATTCACTCTCTCTACACAATCACACCCAAGATTCTTAAAAGTGTTGCCCAGAGAAGTTATCTCTATACCCACATTCCCCCCACAGCCCCTTGCTCATCATCACACTGTTATGAGGCCCTCCTTTACCCACCAACACACTCTGTGGAACAGATGCTCCCTAAGATTACCAATGACTGCCTGGTTATTAAATCCAAAGGACATTGCAGACCATACTTTCTTTCTTGAAATACAGTTTCCCACTACCACTACTATTACGGAAATAACAGCAAAGCCTCTTGTTTTTCCTTCTACCTCTCTTGCTATTCCTTGTAAATCTGATACCACTTCTTTCTCTTTTTCCATCCTTTAAATGTCCATTTTCTCCAGTATTCCATCACTGGACCCTCCTCACATTTACACGTTGTCCTCTAGCTTTAACTATGATCTATACACTAATGATTCCCAATCTCCCATGCCAGGTGCTCCTTCTGAGCTTCAGACTCACATGACTACTGCTATGGGTATCTATACCTCGATATTCCACAAACACGCTGAACTCACTGCCATCTCCACCAACCCACTGCTTTCAATTAATGCTTCTTCCTGCCCTCCCTATCTCCATGACTGGCTCCACTACCCACCTAATAGATCAATACAAAAAACAAACCAAAATCCCTCAATTCCTGCCCTTCTTTAATTTGAGGGGATGAAGGGTGGCTACAGCTCATTTCCTTACTCTCCTCAGTGGCTACCACTTCTCCTAAGAAGCCTTCTACTCCCCCAAAGCTTGACCTCTTCGTGTTCCCAGAGAACCCCATCTTCCCCCGTATTAACACTTTTTACCCATTGCACTGCAAACTGCATTATTTTCTTAACTACATCTCCACTAGACCATGGATTTATGGAAAACATGATCTCATCATTCCCTAGTGCCTGGCATATATCTGGTGTTCTAGTAATATACAATGAACAAATCAAAGATGGTGCTATGAATTCAGCCACACCCAAACCTCTCTTCACCACCCAAGAGACACAGAAAGGCCTGTAACTTTGAAACCTAAATGTGTATGTCTCTAATACTTAAGATCTTTGGTAATTGCCATGCCTGAACCATTCCTTAGCAATTGGTCAGGCTGCAAGGAGCTATACAAACTCCTTTCAAGGACAGTGTAAGTCCCTCAAGACATGATCTTATGCAACGAAGAATGACTTGACATAAAAGTCTACCTGAAAATAAGCTGATATCTACCCACAGGGGATAATTTAAAATAACTTTCAAAAGATGGGAGAATCATAGTTCCATTCAATATTCACCAGGTGCCTACTATGTTCCAAAGAAATCAATTCGACTCAACCAATATATCCTCTTTGAAGATACCTGTTTCTTCAAACACCGGTACAGAGACGAAGTTATATCACTAACCATCTATTCAGCTACTACGCATTTCACAGGAATTATCTCAGGTATGACTGGTAAATAGGGAAATGATGTCAGTGTGACAAGTAGGTTGTGTTGATTCTTACATTATTTTTCCTAGATTGTTAATATTCTGAAGCAATCATAGCAAAGCACCCTCACAAAGAAAGATTTAGTGACGCATGAAGACCTTGGAACAAAACTGAAAATGCACTCCAGTGCCTTCCTTTAACACGAGTGGTGGCAGACCATGGCTTCAAGAACCACTATGCTTCCCACTATGTTAACCTGCCTGGTGAGGCTGCAAGTTACAAACAAAGACACTCTGAAAACATTTCTCCCAATAAAGATGAATGAAGAGGCCTATGCCCTGAGCCAGACTGAACTTCGATGAAAACAGTACCTATTAGAAACAAATGCCCCCTGCAATCTACAGAGAGGAGTCAGGAGCCCAATCTGAAGGCCGTCAAGGACTGACAAGTTAAGGGCAAACACCAGCCAGATGCTTATTTCTGGTGACAAATTCTGTAAGTTTTGAACAGTCTGCCTCAGTCCCGCTCTTCCCATAAACCCACAGTTTCCCATATTCTTAGCATGTGATTTTGCAGAATACAAGGGCAGAAATGCCTGTGTTCATTACTGTAGCAGCGTCGATTTTCAACGAAAGTAAATTGCTTTCAACCAAACTAAAATTATCCTATTATTATTGTCATTTGTCTTCCTGGGAATGAAATGAAGGCAATATTTTCATGCACACACACACACACACAAACATACAATTACACACACATTTACATTAGATATGGATGGACACATGCATGCTTTTCCATCCCCTGCCCCCCCCCCACCCAAAGAAGACATATGGCACATTTCATCCTTTTAAGAAGAACTCTGGGATGTATAAATAAACTGTTGACCTGTTGACAAACACAGAGAACTATCACTGTCAAGTCCATCTTGGCTACTACTGACTTTGTCTCCAGATATAGAGCATTCTCCTTGAACAATTTCACCAGGGAAGTAGAGAGAGACCTCCTCCACAATTGTCAGCTATCACAAGGGAAGGGGGTGTAAAATACCACCCAACAGCCACATGGAAGGCCACATGGTTAAAGCTTAGTTGCATTCAATCCTTCTAATGAATAATAGTCTGGCTCTCTGGAAAGGGACTCGGCCACACTTCCTTCCAGAGGGAACTGACAGCCACCCATACACATGGTGTTACCACCACCGAGAGATCACAAGCTGGGGAGGAAAAGAGAACAGAAGGTAACACTCAATACAAGGATAATAAAGGTCAGCCAAGGTTCTTTTTATACACTTAATTTAGTCTTCTGTTCACTGATTCTGTCAACAAGTATCTGAATGTGCAAGGAGCTAGGGACAGGAGAGAGGCAAAGTAAGAGAACTGGGCTCCTTATTCTCTGATTATGTCTTCCTGATACCCAAATATCTTAATGAATGATCCACTATATTCTTGGGGTTACAAATTCTAATGCTTGCTGGAGCCATATAAGTAAATGTAAGAATGGGTATACGGTAATAGGGAGCCCTGGGACAAGGACAAACTAGAGATCACCTGTACCATCTAAAGGTACTCAAATCCATTTTTCTTATCTACCATGGAGGCAAAGCAAAATACATAGATAGCCCAGACCCACTCACAGCCACTTTATGACTCTTATGTTTAACAGAATGCAGACCAGAGCATCTGGATAAGAATTTCATTTTGTATCCAGATACCTGGCTCTAAGAGGATCAGCCAATATTTAAGATCACCTTTCCCTAGGTGATGACTGTTAATACACCAGAAGATGACGAAAACAACTCTTCTATAGGGGAGACAAAGCAGAACCACCTGTCAAGATCCAAAACTTTGGAAAGGGAGCTTGATTCTGTATTTCCCCATTATGATTGAAGAGTGCCATTGCATAAAGCTTTTATTTTCTGGCATTTTTTTAAGCAGTACCTATTCCTTTAAAAAAAAAACAAAAAATGCTGAGGAAAGTTTACTCTTTACAATTTAATTATCTGAAGCACTAGAGAGAGTATGAAGAATCTCTATAATCCAAATCGTATCTTCACTATAAAGGGTCAAGGATAATGTCAGTAGACACACAGGTAAAGTATATCAATTACAGATATAATCGTTCTTAGCCCACTCAAGGCACAGTTTATTGGTTGGAGGTGATAGGAAGCCATCTTCTACATACTTGAATATAATATTTAATTAATGTAATACCATAATTGAGAATAAGATGAGTTTTCTTCTTTTTTTTCTTTCAAGGTCAATGTACTAGATATTCCAAGATCTGTCCTTAAATCAATACCCTATGATTTTATACAGACAACTTTACAGTTAGAAATATATAGGCTGATGTACAGTTCTCAACACTTAGTGGTTTTTAAAGCTAAATTCGTACAACAAATAAAATTCTTCAGTATGTTATATAATGTAGACACAGTCCATAAAAATGTTAACATTGGTTATATTCACATAATGCAATTTAGCCCTTTTACTAATGATGATGCAAATAATCAGCAACGGGGAAAGCAGCTTACACCTCCTACAATTGCCTACTATCACAGAAGTAATTATTATTATTGTCCCGTTATCAGACTCCAGTAAGAACTCTTGAGGCACTAAGATAGTTCCAAGGCCAGTGTGAAAATTCCCCTAAACAGATTATGATTACCAGTGTTAAGGTGGGTAGTTTCAGGTGAACATTAAACAAGAAATGATCCCCAGACGGTTCATAAGTTCCAAACTTTAAATGGAGAAATACTGACGGCTCCTGATACGGCCTCTTAACGCCTTCACAACGCACCCAGGCAATGTGAGCAGCTCTAGGTTGACTCAGTAATCAATGGGCAGAAAAATCCACACTTCTCGGGAGATGAGCTTTGCCGCTGAACAGTATCTACTCTTGACCAATGTCCTAATAGTGCTAGTTCTACTTGGAAGAGCTCAATCAGACTTCCCATTTTACTGAGCTTCAACTTTTGGTTTCAGACATTGCTCCGCCATCTTGAAACACACCAAAGAGCTTGCGTGGCACACCGGGGCCGTGATCTGCCAAAGTTCTTCACCAGATTTCCGCCCAACTTCACCTTCCTTATTAGCATAAGGATGAGGAAGGCGGTGCGGTTGAGAAGAGGTCAACTTGCCGCATTCTTTCAGGGAGTGCTGTGATCACCCGTCTGTCCCACCTGAGCCCACCGGTTAGCAGAGGCCCATCATCAGGCCTCCTCGAGTCCAGCATCATCCGAGAGGCTCCAGTGACACAGGAAGCCAAGGTAACCTGCCTGTTCTCCATTCTTCTCCTCTCACCACAGCCTGCAAATCTACCACCTGAAAAGATTTTCAGCCGCCCAGAGGGCCCACAGGAAAAACCTTATGTAGGTGAATCACCGCTGCAGTTTCTCACCCGTTCGGTTAACTCCACCCTTTTGGGGTGCTCATCTCAATGTAGTCAGGAGCCGTGACAAGCAGGGCTGGGTTCACGGACTTCTTTACTCGAGGAGTGCAGGTCCAGGCTGGGCGCTGATGTTGGCTTCCTTCCTGGAGGATCGGCGGGGCCTTGTGGGGTCTTAGCTTCCGGACTCTGACTCCCATCCTAGGGCCGACTCCGTCCCGGAGGCGCTCTCCCCGGGGGGCGCGCGGGGCCTGCTTCTCCTTGTGCCCACTTGCCAGGAACCCCGGAGGCTGGAGCGGTTGTGCCCGGAGCCAGCTAGAACCCAGCTCCTGGAGGCCACGGCTATTCATTCCTCCATTGTCTCACGGATGCCAGACTAATGACTTCCTTGACCACTTTTAAGACGCTTTCAAAGTCTCCGAGGCTGGCCACCACCTGGGCGGAACTGGTGGACCTGGAGGCAGGTGGCCACGGAGGGTGATGCCGCGTGTCGGAAGCAGGGCTCCCATTCCAGGTCCTCCAGCAACACGTTACCACCCACCTCCGACTTCCATGTCCTCCTCCCTCGCACTCGGGCCCTCGGCAGCGCCCCCTCTCGCCCCCGGCGAGCACGGCACCCGCAAGGACCGCCCCCACGCCGGGCCGGGAGGGCTTCCGAGCCGGCGGAGGGGGCAGCAGGTGGGGGGCGGGGGGCGGCGGCCGGTGGCCCCGGGGCGCGGTCAGGCGGGTGTCCCCCGAGCCCCCAGCCCGTCGCCCCCCTCGCCGTCTCCCCGCGCCGCGCCGGGGCTGGGCTGCGCTCCCACGCCCGCCCCCCTCCCGTCCCCTCCCCTCCCCTCCCCTCCCCTCCCCTCCCGCGCCCCCGGCCCAGCCCGGGCCGCGCACCCCCGCCCCGCACCCCGCCGGCCGCCGCGCGGCCCCCCGCATTCCCGGCACGTCCGGCGCCGACTTTTACCTGTACTTTCTGCACTCGAGGCGGCTCGTCGGGCGAGAAACACCTCCCCGGGACCGCTACCTCCCCCGCCCCGGCTCCGCCCGGCTTCCTCCTTCCCCTCCAAGGCCGCAAAGTAGATGGAGTAAGAGAGTGTGTGCGAGAGAAAGAGAAAGAGGGAGCGGGCGCGGGCGCCGCGGGAGGGCGGGCGGCGGGCGGGAGGCGCGCCCGGCCCCCGCCGCCCTCCGGCCGCCGCCGCCGCCGCCGCCGCCGCCGCCGCCGCCGCCGCCGCGGGCTCGGCAACTCCGGCTCGCGCCCGGCCCCGGCCCCGGCCCCGGCCCGGTCCCCGCCGCCCGCCGCCGCCGCCGCCGCCCGCCGCCCGCCGCCCGCGGGCCGGGCCGGCCGCGCCCCCGCGTCCCCGTACCTCGTAAAGGTCCCCAGAAGCCATGCCAGGCTGCGGAACTTGGCTCGCCGGGTGTGCGCGTCTGCTCGCTCGCGCCCTCCGTGCGTGTGCGCGAGGGGGCCAGTGTGCGCGTGTGTGCGCGCGTGTGTGTGTGAGTGTGTGTGTGGTGTGTTGAGTAAACTGTGTTTTTGCAGAATGACAGGCTTGGGGGCTGCCTATGCGCAGAATCAGAGCGGGCGGCGGCGGGGCTGGCGTAACCGGCAGCGGCGGCGGCGGCGGCGGCGGCGGCACGAGCGCGGGCAGCAGCGACGGCCGCGCAGCGCGCCCGGGAGGCACCGACGCGGCCCGAGCGCCGCGGCCCCCGCGACCCGGCGACCCGGCGGCGGTGGCTGCAGCGGGCAACGGCTCGCCCCGGCGCCGCCTGCAGGAAGCCGCCCCGCGCCCGCCGCCGGCCCGGACGCTGCTGCCACTGGGCGAGTCCCCGCCCCCCGGGAGCCCGGCCCGGCCCCCGGGGAGGGGGGGCGGGGGCGCCTGCCCGGCCGCGCCCCGGGGGACCGGTCCCGGAGTCGCGGAGCGCCCGGGCCCGCCCCGCCGCCCCGGGCCGGCTCCGGAGGCGGCGGCGGGGCCCCGCGGGGGTGGCGGGCCAGGTGCCCTCCGGGCGCACCCGGCCCCGGGCTGCGAAGGGGCGGCCGGGGAGGCAGGTAGAGAGCTGCGGTGTCAGGTCGCAGGGACGGGGCCCCGGCTGGGCTCGGCCGGCCGGGGGACCTCACCTCACCTCGTCCACCGCCCTCCCCCCACCCCTGCGCAGCCCAGAGAGGGAGTGGGCGATGATGTGCCAGGAGGCCGGGCCCCTCGGGGCTGCGCAGCCCCTCCCTCTCCCTCCAGTCTGGTTGGTATAGACGTGGAGGCCCCAGGGAGGAGGAATGACCTGGCCCAGACGGAGGCCCCAACAGGGCACCCCATAAACCCCGGAAAGTCTTTAGGGCCAGGCGTGGCCTCCCATCAACAGCGGCCCCCGTGTCCCCGCCCCCCCTCCCCCCATCCGTGCCCCCATTGATTCACTCATCCACTACTCAGACATCTTCCAACACTACACAGTGTCCCAAGACAGGCACGACTGGGACTCTGAATCCAAGAGGGCAGACTAGCCACAGGCACGTGAGCAGGATTCAGCACAAAGGAGTTCCTACTATGTGCCAAACTCCATAGCTCAAAGAACTGGAGAAGTTCTCTCAAGTACAAACGCTTCCTACCAAGATCCTGGATAAATGGTCACCCTTCCGATTAAAGGTTTCTCTCTGTAAGTGATAGGATTAATTCATAACCTAGAAAGACAGGCTTCTGAACTTGGAAGGACGCTCTTCCTCGTCCCAACCCCCAAATGCCCAATTGGTCATTTTCTCCAGATGAGAAGTGGACATTACTCACATCCTTCATTTCCTATTTGTGAGACTTTGGACAAGTCACTTTACTCATCTCTAAATTGGAGGTGGTGATAAACACCCAAAATGATGTAAGAATTTAATAGAGAGCTATGTATATATGAAGTGGCCTATAGCAGTGGAACCCAATAAAGGTTACTTGTGTCTGAATCTGGACCCTGAACTGCCCTTGTGGAGAGAAAGATGGTGGAGGAGAGTGTATGACAAAGAGAAAGGGTTTAATCTAGAGGCTGTCAAACTTTTAAAAAGTCACCAAATTTTTTAATTTAAAAAAAATGCTTAGAATCTGAACCACAGAGTTTTCATATCTGGCTCATTCTAGGACACATGAGTTTGCATATGCTGTTCCCTCTGCCTAGAATGTCCTTCCACATGGAATCCATCTGGACAACTCTTCCTCTTCCTGCAGGGGCTTGTTTATCTTTGTATCACAAGCACCTATCACTATTCCTGGCAGAGAGTGAGTACACAATGAATGTTTGTCAGGCTATGCCAATACAACAGATTTTATACCAATTTCTAGTTAAAATCTCATATTAAAACAATGGGGGGGGAGGGTGAATGTGTAGAAATAAAGTCTATTTGAATTAAAAACCGTAGGGGGAAAAAACTGTAGGAATTGTTATGGCAATCCTCTCCCCTTTTCATACTATTTTACCAATAGTTATGGTTTTAAATAATAATAAACAGTTCTCAATCTGTAGGTCACAAATTTTAATGATCCTTAATTTGTACTTGAGAACAAATCCACCATCATAGCATAAGGATGTAATTTGGAAGTAGAAGACAAGAAAGAACCTGGGTTTGGAAATAATCTGCTCAGACAAATTTGAATATATAATCAGTAGTTTTATAAAAACACCAAAAACTTGACTTGTACTGGCCAAATACTCCTGAGGAATGTGAACACGCTTTGAAAAAAACCTTGTCCAGACAACTGTTACAGAGTTCACAGAAGAGGATATTCACTGTGGATTAGCATGCTCAGGGAATATTTTATGAAGGAGGCATAATCGAAAACATCTTGAAGACTCATGGGAAAGAAGGGACAGTATTTTAATTTGGGAAAGGGGTAAGAGTAGGTGTTAGGTGGTACTACAATGAGAGGGGTGCTAGAAGATTAGAAGATTGATCCATGGAGGTCATAGGACATTGGATAGCAAATGTAGGTCAGTTCATGGAGAGTCTTGAATGGTTTGCAATTTAGCAAGTCAGAAATGAAAAACTGGAGAAGACTTAAATCCATCAAAAGCATGTACCAATCGAAATGTGCTTTAGAAAACTAATTCTAGAAGAAATAGGAGAAATGGACTTCAGGGGTTGAGGTTAGAGTCAGGGAGAATAATTGCAGTGGTCCACAGAGGTGGCAATAGAAATGAAGAAGAAAAACTGGATTTGCAATGAAGAACCCCACCAGCCACCAACTTTCCTATGGTCACTCCACTTGCTTCCATAGAGCATTTGATCCAAATCAACAGCACTTGATGACTAACAGGATATGTGAGTGCCTATGTGCACGCACGTGTGAGCGTGCATGTGTATGTGTGTGTATATTGAGAGTTGGGGGAGAGGTGAGCAACTAAGGAAAGAAAGGATACAGAGATGACTAAGGTTTTAAACTGAGTGAGCTACCCATCGTCATAACATTGTTCTATTCTGAGCTTGCCTCCAACCATCACTAGCTTCCAGAAAAGCCAGATGCTTCCTGAAGGATGAAGGGAAGGTTCTTCATCCTCTGTGAGAAGGTTGACCCAACCAATGGACAGTTCTGCTCCAGACTCTTTGGGTCACATAGAAACATTGTTGCTTATGGAGAATGGGAGATACCTACCATAGTCCAAAAACTGGGATAGATAGACTCTTCATACTAGCCATAACTTAAGGACAAGTGATAAAACTCAACTCAGGCTGATTTAAAACAAAGAATGTATTGACTCACATAGATTAGAAAAGGATGGAATTGCTCTCAGGGTTGGCTGGATTCAAGGTCTCAAATGACATGATATGATATGATATGATTTGATATATGATTCGATTCCCAGGGAAAGACTCTGCTTGGCTGATTGTAGATCATATGCTCTTATTTTGGCTCTATTATTGTAGTCAGTCACTGATAGTACTCTATGATTGGCCAACTTAAGTCACACACCCACCTATAGGGCAAGAAGAGTACAGTAATTCGCAGCTTTACCAAAATTACATGAGTGGAAGTGGGAATGAGCATAAACCCAAAGGAATGGGAGAAGGCATACTGGGAAGATAGATACCCACCATATGGTAGAACAAACCTGGGGTAGAATGAGGACTTAGAAGCAAGAGCAGTGGCTGCCTAGAACATGACCTTGCGATGGAGCAAAACCCGCCAGTTTAATAGGCAAAGACAGATTGTATTTACTACCCTGACAGTGGATTAGAATGTGGCAACTACTTGAGACATGATCTTGACCTCCGGTATAGTATGGTAGTTGAACATGTAGAGTCAGAATGCCTAGGTTCCAATTCTTGCATCATCACTACTAACTATATGCTGTGAGGTTTTTGACTTAACTACCCTGTCCTTCCATTTTCAAATGTATTTGTTATTTCTTGCCACACAATTATCCCCAAAATTTGGTGGCTTAAAACAAAAGGTATTTCTTATCTCATAATATCTGTGTGTTAGAGATTCAGGAGCAGCTTAGCTGGCTGGTTCTGACTTCTAGTCTCTTACAGGGTTGCAGTTAAAATTTTGGCTAGGACTGCAGTTGTTTGAAGGTTTGACTGAGTCTGGAGGTTCAACCTCCAAGATCATGCACACATAGCTGATTGGCAGGGGGCTTCAGCTCCTAGCCATGAAGATCACTTCATAGGCTTGCCTGAGTGACTTCATGCCATTCTATTCTAGTCCCTCAAATCCAACAAAATAGAGCAAAACTGTCAAAGCTTCAGCTCTTTCTAGCACAAAGTCCCTAATTAATCTGATGTGTTGGTCCATGCTAAAGCTATTTAATGCAGAGGCATTTTATAGCACATTCAGACTGTGTGACTGGGGAAGTCAGGTCCATGCCCCCCATGTTAAAGATGAGAAAACTAAGACCTAGATTGGATGATCCAAGAGAAAGAACAAGGAGGAAGTCACAATGGCTTTGACCATCTAATCTTAGAAACCAAGCACTGTCACTTCCACTGTATTTTATTCTTTGGAACTAAACCACTAAGCCTAACCCCCACTCAAGAGGAGGCAAATCAGCTCCCACTTTTTAAAGGGAGAGCTATCAAAGAATTTGTGGACATATTTTTAAACTACTACATCACATCTGTAAATCGAAGTGATAAATACCCCATAGAGTTGTTTTAAGAATTAGATGAGATAATCCATACAAAGCACCTGTCACTGTAATAAGGGCTGAATAATGGTATTTGTTATAATTACTATTAAAACTACCAATACTAGCTTCAAACTCAATATGTATCACTTATATCCTTGAATGTTCAAGATTCCTATAGAAAGCTATTAAATAAAACCTTCAAAATTAATATTTTTCTCAAGGCATACAGAAACTCTTGTTACTAATTAAACTTTATTTTTAGCATTAATTTAAAAATACTTTACTTCAGTAATAATAATTGAAGTAACATCATACTTATTCAGTACAACATGCTAGGTATTATTCTTACTGAACATAACAAATAATGCCTTGCCCTCACAATGTTTACAGTATGGTGGAGGAGAGGGACAAGAAAAACAAAATGAATATATAGTATCATTTCAGGTATTGATAAGAAGTATAAAGAAAACTGAAGCTAGGTAAGAAGATAGAGAGGAACTGAGATGAGTGTATACAAGCGCCAGGAGGTGGGGGGGAATTGGTTTAGATCACGTGGTTAGGCAAGACCTGGTTAAGGTGATGACATTTGAGCTAAAACCTGAACAAAGTGAGAACACCAATCAAATCAGAGGGCAGAGAATGTCAGAGGGAGAAAACAGCAAAGGCAAAGCCCTGAGGCTGAAGAACTTGGTATGTTCAAGGTTCCGCAATTAAGCCAATATAGGTAAAGCTGAGGGAGCATAGGAAGAGGGAAGTCAGAGAGCTAACCTAGGTCCAGGTATGTGTTGGGACTTGTAGGCAAAGAATTTGGATTCTTAAGTGATATGAGAGGTCAGTGAGGAAGCTTTGAAGAAGACAATGACATAATTGGATTGGCTCCTGGGTGGAGAATGGAATGGACGGGGATGAAAGGGATGCTGGATGCCATTACAGAAGTCCAGGTGTAAGACCCTAGTGATGTGGCCTAAGAAGGATGGCATCAACATGAAGGGGAGTGATTGGACTGGGGGAACACAGGGAGATATGTGTAGAAGCAGAACCCCAAATTTTTGGTCTGAGGGTCTGGAAGAATGGAGGTTCCATTTACTGAGGTGAGGGAAATGAGGAGTGGTGCATTCTGGAGGTGGCATAAATGCTGGGTAGGGGGAAATCGATGTCTCAGTTCTCAGATGTGCTAATTTTGAGATGTATATTAGATGTGCAAGTAAAGGTGAAAGGGTATTGAATATGTGAGTCTGGAACTCAGACTGGACATGTGGCAGGAGTGATCAGCATACCAATGGCAAGTAAAGGGACTAGTGATGGTCACTGGTGAAGTGGGCAAGGACCTGAAAGAGAAGAGGGCCTAGAGCCATTTGGCATTTAGAGGCCAGGAAGAAGAAGATGAGGAGCCAGTAAAGGAGTCTGAGAAAGGGGGGATTAAAATAGGAGGGAACCGAGAGAACATTGTGTCCCCAGTCCAAATGAGAGATAGCATTGATCATTAAATGTCGACGGGAGGTTGGGTGAGAAGAGGACTGACCATGGGACCTGGCAGCATGGAAATCTCTGGTGACCCTGACAGGACTAGTTGTAGTGGAGTGGTAACGTTGAAACTTAGACCAAAGTGAATTAAAGAGAATTTAGGCAGAGAGGAAGTGCAGATGGTAAGCAGAGGTGACTCATTCAAGGCCTTTTGCTATAAAGAGCAGAGAAGTGGGTCAGTAGATGGAGGGGAGCCCTGCATGTGGGAAGGGTTTTTAATATAGACAATATGACAGCATGTCTGTGCCATGATAGGAATGATACACTAAAGAGGAGCAAACGGTCAGGCAGCAGAGAGAAGAGAGAACTGCTGGAACAGTCTTTGAAAGGCCAATGGGGAGGGGATGCAGACAGCTGAAGTGGAGGGGTTAGACTTGGAAGTCCATCTGTGCTCGGTTGAATAGTGTCCCCCTAAAATTCATGTCCACCTGGAGCCCTCAAATGTGACCTTTCTTGGAGATGTAGTTAGTTAAGATGAGATCACACAGGATAAAGCTTGTCCCTAATCCAATAACTGGTGTCCTTATAAGAGAAAATCAGGGATATATCAGGAGAATGCCTCAAAGTGACCATGAGAACAGAGTTTGGAGCAATGTGTTTATAGCCAATAAATGCCAAGGGTTTCCAGCAACCATCAAAAAGTGGAAAGAATTGAGCTCTTGGAGGAAGTGTGGCCTCCTGACACCTTGATTTCAGGCTTCTAGCTTCCAGAACTGTGAAAGAATACATTTTTGTTGTTTTTAGCCATCAAGTTTATAGTACGTTATCATGGTAGCCACAGGAAACTAATTCACCATCCACTGGAAGAGCAAGGAAGGAATGGCTTTTCTAGTGTTTGATGTTTGAGGACAGATTTTAAAATATGTGAAGTCAAGTCAGAGAGAAGAGTGGAGTGACTAGGAAAATAGAGTGGTGGTACTGAAAGTCTATTGGATATTTGTATTCATAAGTTAATCAGACCAGTAAGCATGGTGATGATTTATCCAGTCACATTCAGTTGTTCAGGGGCAAGCTGGGTGTTGGGTTTAACCCAGGTTGGGATTAATGGGATTAGCTATGTGTGTTCAATGGAAGGAGAGAGGGGAAACGGAGTTAAAAAGTATATGTATGGGGATCCCTGGGTGGCGCAGCGGTTTGGCGCCTGCCTTTGGCCCAGGGCGCGATCCTGGAGACCCGGGATCGAATCCCACATCGGGCTCCCGGCGCATGGAGCCTGCTTCTCCCTCTGCCTGTGTCTCTGCCTCTCTCTCTCTCTCTGTAACTATCATAAATAAATAAAAATTTAAAAAAAAAAAAATTAAAAAAAATAAATAAATAAAAATAAAAAGTATATGTATGGAAGTGATCATGATGACAGAATGATGGGTGTGGTAACAGGAAGGTTGGGTTGGAGGTGATAGAAACAGAGGTGTTGGTCAATGGATGGAAAAAAAATTGATGGAGTAAGGATTCTCTGATGGGGCAGTCAGTAAGGAAGGCTAACCACTCATGAGCAACTACCTTGGGCTACATGACCATCCTGTTTCCTTCACCTCTTTCTTGCTTCCTCTATACACTGTAAGGACCACTGTTGTCCCAGCATAATGGTAACAGGACATTAAGAATAGGGGGTGAATCTGGGATAAGGACTGAGGGGTGAAAAAGACCACAGATATTGGGGTTGGGAAAAGGGCTGGGAAATGAAGGAAGGAGAGAGAAAAAAAAAGGACCTTCCAGAACCCCAACCAAGATATTCTTTGAAAGACCTTAAGGAAGGGAAGAGTAAAGTGTTGAGCTATTCATGATCTCCAGTGATTTCAGGTAATGGAGTGAGCAGTCATTTTTTTCTAGTCAGTGTAGGCAGAACTCAGTTATTATAGGCACGTTGTATCATTTCATCATTTCAACAAGGTAAGAACCATTGTCCCCTATTTTATAGATGCAAGAAGAAAGGGCCATGACCTGGGGACATGCTCTGGAAAGGGCAGGTAAAGCTTCTGTGGCCAAAAAGTAGCCCAGACTCCCTGTGGGCTATGTGTTTGGGGGAAAGTTACTTTTTGCACAAACTATCAGGGGAGGAAAAAAATCCAAGTATTTGGCCTTGAGCTTTAATAAAGAATTAGTCCTATGACTTTGAAATCTTAGGGTAGGAGGTGAGTGGATTCTGGGAAGCAAATAATATCAATGTTTTAGGGTGTGTGTGTATGTGTGTGTGTTGTATAAGAAGAAGGAATTTGGACTTGTTAAGTTGAAAAAATTTTAAAACACAGGAATTCAACCACATAAAAATAACACACAAGCTCACACTCTGTTAGCTGCCAGAGCAATCAAGTTATCTAGAATCATATAACTTCTAGAAAAGTCTCCAGTACCCTGAGAGATTGAGTGAAAAAGGCAAATATATCTTAGTATTATTATAAAAATAATTTGACTATATGGATTCCTGAAATGGTTTCAGGGGCCCCAGGATTGCCTGGACCATTCTTTGAGAATTGTAGTTCTATGGAATCATGTAAAAGCCTATCTTTGTATAGGTAAAGTTGCATCTTTGAAGATTATATGGACATTTTTTTTAACTAAATAGACTTAGGCTGCATTGTTCTTATATTTTGAGAGATGAGTGTGCATGTTCTTATTCACAAAGTTCCCCCACAGAAGACTAGAATAGAGGCCCAGGACCTGAGTGCACCCTTCTTCACCACAAGCTTATGAAGGAACCCTAAGGAAACACAACTAAATGTACTGGTGAAGCCCTACAGGAAGATTTCTCCTCCCCTTCCTCTTCCTTTTTCTCTTCTTTTTTACACTTTTATAACATGAAAATTCCAAACATATGCAAAAGACAGAGAATAATGATGTGAGCCCACATGTACTCTTTAACCAGGTACAAAAACAACAGTCCAAAGGGCATCTGGGTGGATCAGTCAATTGAACAACTAACTTGGTTTTGGCTCAGGTCATGATCATGGGGTCATGATCTCAAGGTCATGAGATTAAGCCTCCCATCAGGCTCTGCACTCAGTGGGGATTCTGCTTGAGATTCGTTCCCTCCTCCTCCTTCTGCTCCTTCCCCCATGTTCTCTCTCTTTCTCAAATAAATAAATCTTTATTTTTCTATCTAAATTCAGTTTGCCAACATATAACACCCAGTGCTCATCCCATCAAATGCCCTCCTTAGTGCCCGTCACCCAGTCACCCCACCCCCTCATCCTCCTCCCCTTCTGAAACCCTTTATAAACAAATCTTTAAATAAAAAAAAAAAAGTCCAAGGTCATTCTTATTGTATCTCTATCGCCCCATTTTCTCACCCCACATGCTAGATTATTTGAAACAACCATATCATTTCTTCTGAAAATGTGTCAATACATATCTCTAAAAGATACGGACTGTTCTCATAAATGTAACCACAATACTGCCAGCACATCTAAATTAACACTAATTCCTTGATATCAAATATTCAGTTGATGTCCAAATTTCTCCAGCTGTCTCATAAACACTTTTTGACAACTGGTTTGTATAAATAAGGATCCTAACATCCATATGTGTATTTGTTTGCTATGACTCTTAAATTTTTATTAACCTTTAGGCATCTCCTTTTTATTATTTTATTTTATTTTATTTTTTATTTTATTTTATTTGCCTTTTTGTTGTTGTTAAGGGACACTAGATTATCTGTCAGCAGTGTCACTTAGCATGTGCTTCTCTCCCCAGTATTTCCTACATGTGGGTATCTAGATCTAGTTTGGGTTTGTTTTGGGGGCAAGATTGCTTATTGGCTGGTATTATGCACTCCCACCATAAAACACATAATATCTATCTTTCCTTTCATGATTTCAGCAGCCACTGATAATCCTTGCCTAGATCCATTTCATTGGTGTTGCAAAATGGTGATTATCTATCATTTCTTCCTTATATACAAAATCTTTCCTGATCGAATCTTTGGTTGTCCTAAGATGCAGTTGTACAGGACAGGCTGGATAAATGTTTAAATCTTTCCTTTTATTTATTAGTCTTTTAAATCATGATTCTCTAACATCTCCAAAGGATCATGATGTATTTAAGTGTTATTATAAATGCATAAATTTAAGCATTTAATATGTTTCACCCCATTGCCATTGTTCCTCTTCTTATTAATCTGATTGCTCCTGTTTGGTCAGGAGGAGCAACTTCCAGTTGGTTCTTGAGACTTCAAACATATCCTCGCTTTCTGGTTTGATAAGATGCTCAGGCATCTTAACCACTTCCTGCACCAGACCTGGAATCTACCATTTCACCAATGATTCCTGGTTCTTCTTACTGAGAAATGGTATTAAGATACCATGAAGTGAACATCAGCTTGTAGCTATAGCTTGATCATTGTTTTTAGGTCTTTTCAGTGGACAGAGCTAGAATTTTTTTGTAGGTCTTTTAGCCCTTAGGATATATGCCACAAGGGATGTCCAGTCACTGATAGTTATATGGTTCCAAAGTTAAATCTACAAACAAAGTATATTTAGGGAAGTCTAGCTTCTACCGTTTTTTTCTCCACTCTGTTCCCTCTTTCCCCTTGTAGATAACCATTTTATTTCATGGTTTATTACTGAAATTTTAATATAAACAAATATGCACATACATTCATATATCCTCATTTCCTAGACAAATGTTAGTATACTATGCACATTTTTCTCTTCTTTGCTTTTCTAACTAAGCATTATATCTTGAATATCATTCTTTAGCATTATTTGAAATTTTTCTTTTTATAGTTGCATAATGCTCCATGATGTGTCAGTATCATAGTTGTACATCCTGTTGATGGAAAGCTTCTTGCAATTATAAATTGTACTGCAATGATTAGCTTTATGCCTGTATCTTTTTAATTTTCTGCTAGCCTACAGGCAGATTTTAATTTTATACTTAATAACCTGACTTCAAAAAAGGTACTAATCATTATCATATGTTGGGAGAAAGGGTATCCAAAACAAGCCCACCATTGTGGGCAGAACACTAGGTTTATTTCTATTTCTAAAAGAAGTGGCTGCTGCAATTGTCAATCATCATGGTAAGGAACTGGTCTAGAGATGACAAATGAGTACTTTCAGTGAGGAGAGAACTTTAGGTTCCATGAAAGAGAAATGCCTTACAGGAAGTCATTGAGAATGGAGGCAAAAGAGGTGAACCACTACCAGAATTACCCATTCTAAGAAGTGGCCCTGGTAGTGCCAGGTGGGAACTCAGATGAAGGAACTTAGATATCTGGTCTTAGGGAATAATCCAGTAATTGATTTTAACTTTCTCTTTGTTCAATTTATTTTATTTCATTACAAGGTCTTTACTCAGGCTTTGTGAAATGTTACAGCAGTATCTTAATTGTGCTATTGAAAATTCAGAGACAAGCCTGTATACATGATTGGAATGTAGTGATAAAGCAGAAAGTAGCCATCCCTCCTATCCCTTGCCCCAAGGCTAAGAGAGGAGCAGCAGCAGCAGCAGCAGTACAAGGGAACACAGTGGCTCACAATTCCAGGAAGTAGGGTGAGGACTAATCCTATAGAAATCCTGTGGCATGGAGAATAGTGCCATGGAAATAGGAGATGGTCCAGATTTGGGTCCATATCAACCTGTGGAATGGAGGCAGACTTTTTGATGAAGGAAGACTGCAGAAAAGACCTATAGATGCATGGACACTCATTCCCAAGAGGTCTTTCCTTTTAAGTAGAAAGGACTTTGTGTGTTGGTTGAGGAAATATTAATGATAGAACACAAAGCAATAATCAGGCTACAAAAAAAGGAGTCAATACCATTTTTCTAATTAGCCATATATAAAATGTAAAATATTGATTTCTAGTGGTAAATAGACACATCAAGATGAAAATAACAGCAATGAAATCAGAGCAAATGATGAGATCATGGGTAATTTTTTGTATTTTTCTTTGTTTTTAAAGTTTTCTACATTGAATATATATTTGCATTGAAATATAATATTATTTTGAAACAATGAAAAAAATAAGTCAAAAAAATAAGCAAGGGTATTAATAGGCAATAAAGAAACCAACAAATATAATGAGCAACTAACTTAAGAAAAAACTATCCAAACATGCGTGTAGTAAAAAGAAATTCAAGGTAAAAAAAAAATCCCAGCTAGATGCCATTTTAATTAACTGATGATTTTTTTAAAAGATTTATTTGAAAGAGAGAGAGAGAGTACAAGCAGGGGGAACAGAAGAGGAAGAAGCAGGCTCCCCACTGAACAGGGAGCCCGATATGGGGCTTGATTCCAGGACCCTGGGATCACGACCTGAGCCAAAGGCAGATGCTTAACCAATTGAGCCATCCAGATGTACCAATTAATTGATGATTTTAAAAAATTATTCCAATACCTAGTATTGCTAATAATATAGAGAAAATGGCTCATAAACGATGATATCAGCTAAATTGCTGCTATCTTTTCTGGAAGAAAACTTTTCATTGTTTATCATTCTCCTTAAAATGGTCATACCCTAAGGGCCCAGTAATTTAACGTCCATAAAATATTCTAAATAAGAATCAGGTATGTGCATCATGACTTATCTTTAGGGGTATTTATTACCATTATTTAAACAGCAAAAACTATTAAAATATAAATGTCCAAAGGTTAATATTCTACAGGTAATTAAAATCATGACCTTAAGAAGAGTTATGGGAAAAAAAAAAAGCAGAGTTATGACATGGTGGAAAAGCTGAGTGAAAAAGGCAGATCACAAAATAGTATATCTGATGTGATTACAGTTTTGTTCATAAAATTGAATGTGAGAGGAGTAAAATGTTAACAGTGATTGAATATAGGAGAGTTGGACGTTCTTCCATAGACATTGTTGAATTTTCTCAATGTTCTACAATAAGTATGTATTATGTACACACATAAACAGGCATATTTATAGAATCAGGACTTTTTAAAATAAAATGTTATTTTAAAAGTAAAGCAAGGTTCTGGAGTGGGGGTTTACAGAGCAACAATGGGAAGAGGCTAGAATGATTTGTATAGTAATGAGCTAAAGTTGGAGACATCAGTATGGACTCATGTTTAACTTGATATAAATACAAGTAGTTACACAGAGAGATATTTATAGATGTGGGTTTATGCACAGGTTAGTATACACATAAATCTCCTTGCTCTGTCAGCTGAGAGGGTCTAGAAGTAATGATACCTCAGTAGTGTCGAGCACACCAAATGCCCAGATCTTGGTTTCTAATACCATTCCTCAATAAAAGAATAGGACTTTTTAGAGGAATGGCTGATTCTGGGACTAAGACCGGAAATACACAAAATTAGCCTGGAATAATCTTATAGTATCAATAAATAAGGAAGTGCTAAAAATTAATAAATAAGCTCATAATAATGAGAGTGTCAAGGAAGCCAACAGAAATAAGCTCCCAATGGCTGAAGCTGGAATGATCTGAGCAATGAAAAAAATGAAGTAGTATCGGATTATATCCAAAGTATAAAATAAATATTCATGAGTCAGTACTGGTATAAACAAATTATTGAATAAATAAATGGGTAAAAAGAGACAAATTTCTTTTGCAGAGGTATTCTAAATAATGTATGTAGATACACCCCGCTCAAGGAGGTAAAGCATGACTCCCACTCCTTAGCTATGGCTGCATATAGTCAGTTCCTTCCAGAAGTGCACAGTGTGGAAAGCAGGAGGGGAGAGTAATTTTACAGTGGAGAAACCTGACAAACACAACCTCAGCCAGGTAATAAAGACCAAGATAAAGAATGGTAAGTCATCCTGACAGTATGCACCCTTGATATGATGTGATGAAAATGGTATGTTAGCCCTGTGAATTTCTCAAAATCCCATGATGCCAGTCTAATCAAGAGAATAGCATCAGACAAATCCCACCCAAGGGACATTCTACAAAATTATCCCACAACTACTCCTCAAAAACTCATCAAAAACAACAAAAGTCTGAAAAAATGTCACAGCCAAGAGAGGAGTCTAAGACTTGATGACTAAATGTAATGTGGTACCCTGGATGGTATCTTGGAATGGGAGAAATGATATTAGGTACAAATTAAGGTAATGTAAATAAATTATGGCCTTTTAGTTAATAATTATGTATCAGTGTTGATCACTAATTGTGATAAATGCACCATACTAATGTAAAGTGTTAATAATAGGGGATATTGAGTGATAAGTATATGGAAACTCTCTGTACCATCTTTATAATTTTTCTGTAAAAGTATCCTAAGAAATAAAGCAAGGTTATTTTTTAAAGCAAGGTTCTGTAATAAAATACAATAAAAGCATTTTTAGAAATTATCTCTGCAGGATAGATAGGAGGAAAGCCAAGTTGTTTCTGTAGAAAAATATTGTATTAATTTCAATTACCACATAGCTAAAAATACATACTAAGTGGAGGAATATTTTTCTCTTAAGGGAAAAGTGAAATATTACATTTTTCTGAATAGATGTCCATAAGGCAGTGATTTCACTCTTATTTATCACCAAGTAAGAGAGAAAGCAGTGAATTTATCTGAGGGAAAGGCATACCTAAACAAACATTTTAAGAGGAATCTAGGGAAGAATCTGCCTCTGAAGATAAGCTACTCCAAAATCCAGAAGAAAAATTTAAGAACCTGGTTAGGATTCTCAAAAAAGGACAAAAAATAATAGGTTCTATAAATAATGAAGAAATGATCAAAATGAATAAGCAAAGGAAGATGAGTGATTTAAGGAAACTTAAAATGTAGTAGAATGAGAATCAGCATTACAGACAATAAAGTACACTATGTGGTCGATAGCAAACTTAAGAATACCTCTCAGAATCTAAAATAAAGGGACAAAAGATTAAAATGAAAAGAGAAAATATGATAACCATGGGAAAATGGAGAACAAAGATGATGTTTAAAAAGTACCACTGAAAAACTAAATAAATAAATTAAAATTTTTAAATAAATAAAAAAATAAAAATAAATAAAAAGTACAACTGAAAAACTGGAAAACTAGAACAGAAGGAAAACTGGAGATATAGAAGAAGAAAACAGTGGTGAGCTTAAGACTTACCACTTTATAAACATCTAACATGTTAACCATTTTATACAAAGAAAATAGTCATTTACACGTAAAGGTAACACAATAATATTCTCATATAAACAAGAACCCAGAAAATATACTTTTGTTAAAAAAAATACTTAATTATATAATAATTAAGTATTAATATTAAGTATATAATATTACTATTATATACTATATGCTACTGTAATTAAAATAAAAGCCTCAGGAACGGAGCAACCATAAAGAACCCAGCAATAAACACTGAAATCATTCAACATAGTTAAGTCCAAATAGCTGTTTTAAATATAGTTTTAAAACTGAAAGTGAATGTAAAAGTCACAATGTAATAATATCTGGTACTAAAACCTGTGAAGAAAGGGGAAGTAAACTATGCTAAATACTTTGTCTCAAATGGGAGCTGGAGGGTTGGGAAGCCCAAAGATATTCCTTTGCTCCTGACCCTACAATTAGAAAAAAACAACCAGAGAATAAATTTGAAACACTGAAGATAACCACAATCTATTAGCTGGAATTCACACAATCTATTAGCTTCTAAAACACAGACAAATATAACAGTAAAGTCAATATAATCCACACAACGTAAGATAGAAAATAAAGGAGATATTAGGGAAGTGCAAAAGATAAAACACATGAGTTAAGGTTACAGTAATCATATTTACTATAATAACCAAAGTGAATGTTGATTCATGCCTTAAACTCTTAAATCAGGCCCCCAAAACATGTTAAGCCAAAACCCACATTTTTCATAAAATGTATATACATGCGATGCAACATATATATGTGATATAACGTTTTAAAAATAAGAGAATACAAGAAGGCATGGTAAAAATGTAAAATGAATACTAGAGGGGAAATAAATCTAGGCAAGAAAATTAAATGAAAAAAGGGTGGGGGAGACACTTTATCATACAAATGGACATCATTCCAAATGAAGAAGATACAGTGCAATAGTCAGCAAGTACTTATCAATTCCCACAGCTTTTCAGGGGTAAAAAAAAAATTCACATGAAACATTGCTCAATACTACTACAATTCAAAATAATACATATCACTTTTTTGAGTTGCTCTGTTCCTTACAATATTCCATTTAGATATATAAAGAAAAAACTGTTAGAAATACAAAGAAAGCTAGCACAAATACTGTGATTTTGTGAAACGTCAACATACCATTATTGTTAATAGAAGATAAATCAGACAAAAAATATGCAATCTAAATTATAAAATTAATAAGTTTAATTTTTAAAATGGGATAATGAGAGAGCACATTTTCCTGACGATAGAAAACTGATATAGAACACATAAAAATGCAAAATTCAATACAATTACATGTTAATAACAGACAATACCTGAGAATAATTGATCCTGAGAATAATCCTTTTAAAGTAAATCCTTTTAGGGATGTCTGGGTGGCTCAGCGGTTGAGAACCTGCATTCTGCCCAGGGCATGATCCTGGAGGCCCAGGATCAAGTCCCAGGATTGAGTCCCAGGATCGAGTCCCACATTGGGCTCCCTGCATGGAGCCTGCTTCTCTCTCTGCCTATGTGTGTGCCTCTCTCTCTCTATCTCTCATGAATAAATTTAAAAATCTTAAAAAAAAAAAAGTAAATCCCTTTAAAAGGAAGTTCAAAATTTCACAAGCATTGAATAAAAACTCAAGTGGAACTTTATCATGAAAAATGAAACAAAAAAAATGTCAAGGTAAGTTTATTTTATTGCCCATTTAATGAAATTAAGGAACAAAAATATTGATTTTGGCATATTTGTTCTGAGAAAATTTGGGATCTCATATAACATCCTTCATGTTTGAACAATAAAAAGAGTGGTTTTTATGAAAAGAAAGATCAAAGCTTTATCAGTCTTCCAAAGATCCATCCCATGCTTTTCTATTTAGATATTTCTCCTCTGAAGCTGTCATGTTATCACCTCGTAGCTTCCTCTTTATTCTCTTGCATTGCACCCCATCCTTAGTTGTTGAAGAAATCTGAGTGATTCCAATAGTTCTCCAATATCACCCTCAAGCTTACAAAATTCTACAGGCTCTGTTTTTAATCAAAGATAAAAGATTGCTTTGTTTTGTCAGGAAGACATCCTACAATCAAACCAGCTAGAGGTGACTGGACAAAGAGATCTGACCAGTTAGACAGGTAAAGACCCTAGTCTTACTAGTGAAGAGACCTTTAGGATGAAACCAATTTCATAAGTGATTAATTCATCTGTGAACATTTCATGTTATGACAGTTTTCCTCCCCTATACAGCTTCATAACTAGGGAGTTAGATACTGATGTCTCTCCCCTTCATGGAATGTAAAATTCTGTCCTACATAATTAGGTGTAAGAAGATATTAAAATTGCAATGGCAGGTTATCTAGAAGTTAATCACAATAAAAACAGGTGATATCAAAACTACTAAGATACAGTCAAGGTGTTACCAGTGGGGGAATTTATGCAGTTAAATGCCTTCGTTATTAAATGACATTGAAAATAAACTAAGCATTTAATTTTGTATAAAACTGTGAAAAGATATGAAATTTAAAAACAAGGAATTAAAGATATAAATGGAAATCAAAGAATAAATCTAAGCTTTGATTCTTTTAAAAGATCATAACATTCCAAGACTAGGCAAGAGAAAGAAGGGAGGGAGGGAAAAAGGAGGAGGGAGGAGGAACGAAAGAAATGAGGGAAGGAGGGAGGGAAGGGAATGCACAAAGCACAATTATATAATGCTACGCATGGTGAAAAGGTCTTCAGTTGTAAAGTGATCAGGTTTGGGAAGACTCAAAGTCCATTTGTTCTTAAATCGAAATTAACAATATATAGTGACTGTTATCGCCATCTGTTGGTGGCAGTCAAGAGTTGACACTTTTGCTCTGGCTTTGTTCACATCTAAGAATCTTGTAAACTGAAATTTCAAAATGGTTTTAAATGTATAACTTCTGAATATTTAAATGGTACAAGATACCTTAGAGGCTATGTCAATTTTAGAATCTTGATGGAATTGAAAATGTGCTGGAAATTATAGTTAAAATTGACTTAAGAAGAGGTAGAAAAGTCAGAAACACAAATGACAATGTAAGTCAAAATAATTTTTCCCCAACATGTGTTAGAACTAGACAGGTGAGTACTTATAAGAGAGGAATTTAATTCCTATACTCTTGAAACTGTCCCAAAATATATAAAAAGAGGAAGACCTTCTAATTAATTTCATAAAATCAGTAATTCTGATACTATAAAAAGTCTGACAAAAATAGCCCCCGAAAAAAGGAAATTTGCAGATAAATTAAAATTATCAAATATGGAAGCAAAAGTCATTCAAAAAATTATAGCAAGTTAAATAAAATCATATACTCAAAGACTAATATATGGTCTCCAGTGAGCACTACATCTAGATGTGCAAGGATAGTTAATATTATGAAATCATCAATCTGATTCACCATGGTAATAGAACCAAACAGAAAAGCTCTATGAAGATCTTGAAGGGTAAAAAGAAAACACTTTAATAATATGCAATGCATGCCTGTTTAAACAATGCTACTGCAGTAGGGTGAGAATAATAGTTCATAAACATCAATAACATTTCCTCTCCTAAAATCAGGAGTAAGAAAACAATGCCTGGAATAACCATTGCTATCCAATATTATCTTGTAATTTTTGGTCACTGTAATAAGTCAGAAAAAGAAATAAAATGCAAATTACAGTAGTATATATAACTATTTGTTTTCAAAAACCAAAACAATCAACTAAAAGCAAATAAGTAAAGAAGCAAAGGGAAAAACAGAGAGAGAGAGACAAATCAAGAAACAGACTCTTAACTATGGAGAACAAACAGATGGTTTCCAGAGGGGAGGTGGGAGGGAGTCTGAGTGAAATGGGTGAGGGGGATTAGGGAGTGCACTTGTTTCAATGAGCACTGAATAATGTATAGAATTGTTGAATCACTATAGTGTACACCTGAAACTAATATATAACTGTATTAACTACTGGAATTAAATTTAAAATTTAAAAACAATAATTTTTAAAAATGAGTTCAGAGTTCTAATTTTATTTTAAAAATATTCATGAAACAAGACAATAGCCTTCCTACATACTAGTTATAATTATTTATATAATATCATGGGAGAAAATTATTTCACAAATGTATCAAAAACTATGAAATTTCATGAAATAAATTTTAAGTTTAAGACATGCTTTTAAATCCACAAAACTCTGGGTAGTCCAAGTGGCTCAGCAGTTTAGCACTGCCTTCAGCCCAGGGTATGATCCTGGAGACCTGGGATCGAGTCCCATGTCAGGCTCCCTGCATGGAGCCTGCTTCTCCCTCTGCCTGTGTCTCTGCTTCTCTCTCTCTCTCTTCTCTCTCTCTCTCTCTCTCTCTCTCTCTCTCTCTGTGTGTGTGTCTCATGAGTAAATAAATAAAATCTTTTAAAAATAAATAAATCCACAAAACTCTAAAATAATCAAAATGGGTTGGACATATAAAGTAAAATACTGTGTCCATGAATGAGAAAACTTCATATGGCAAACAATCAGTTCTCTCAACTAATCCAAACATATACTATAATCCAACCAATATCTCAGTAGGACTTCTTTTTGAAAATAAATACAGGTTTTCAAAAATACAACTAATCAATACAGAGAATATTTAAGACTTTTTTTTAGGAAAGGAAATAAGTGGGCCTTTTCTGAAATTATTTTAAAATTACTACTAGTCTTGGTGCAGGACTAGAAAAATAAATCAATAGAACCCAACCCAATGTCCAGGAACTAAAAGAAGGATCTACAAGAAAGTGGTGTGTGATAAAAGTGGCAGGTCACAGAGCTGTGTGGAAAATAAGATTATCAATAAATTGTATTGAAACAATTGACTAGGCACTTGGAAAAATATAAAGTTAAACCCTACTCCAAATATACATTTGATTGTACTTAGGTCTTAAATTGTCTACTGCCCTTCCTATGAAACTATACTTCCATGCCTCATTGACATAGACTTAGCCATGTGACTTGATTTGGCCAATTAAACATGAACAGAAGAGACATGGCACATCCTAGTACAAGTTCATCATGCCATTCATTAACTGTTTCCACCATCACCCTTTGTCCCTTGGGCAGGAGAAACAGATATAGGCTGCTTCTTTAGGGTGGGTCCCATTAAAAAAGGCACACCTGGAAGAGCACCAAAGCTTGTCTGCAGCCAATATATAAAGTGAGTGAGAAATAAATATGTACTATTACAAGTCATTGAAATTCGGGAACTATTTGTTACCATGAACAACCTCAAGAAAAATTAAGTGGTAGAGAAATAGAAAGAGGAGAGGTGCTCAGTCCAAATATCTATAATGAACAAGACTGGAGGTTGTTCAAGTTAGTGTTTTACTGCTTTGACAAAGCATGTGTTGAGAATGAATAATTCCAAGGTCTGTCATGAGGACTGCATCATTTGTCCTCCATCATTAGAAACATTATAGAAGGAAGTATATATACAGGATCTCTGTTCAGACTGCCTGAAGGCATGCATGACAGCCAAGAGAAATGGAGAAACATGTTCTGCTCTGATCTGGTCTGATCTTATCATCTCCAAGTTTGAGCCTCCACATGTGCCACGCTGGGATTATCTATCTACTTCTTTATCCAGGCTGAGTGAGGCTCCAGCTATCTCACCAAGAATTTTGTCCTGTATTAATGTTCACTTCACCTGTTCTGTTCTCTTACCATCTTATTCTCTAATAGTGGGGTGAAGGAGGGTTTGTGTTCCCCTATCTGAAAGGCACTGATGGCTGAGATCCACACTAAAGAACCGTTTATCTCCTTTTATGCCAGAGCTAAAGCAGCGTTAGCCCCAAGGATCATTATCTAGCCAGTTCACATTGTATAATGCAGGACTCTGAAAATATGCATATTTCCCTTGTAGACAAAGCATTCCAAAGGCTCCTGAGATCCTGAAATCACCCACCCAACCAGAACAACAGCTGCCACTTGAAATCTTCTAAGTGTGACACAAACTCTTGAAAAGTAAAAGCAGAAAAATTAAGCAAATGAAGTTATAATGCCCAGCAGCCTGCACAAGTAAAAGTAAGTCAAATAATTAGGTCCATAATGGTTTAGCTCTGTAGCAGGTATTAGCAGAGATATAGGCTAAGGATTTAGGATGACAATCTCAAAACATGAGAGATATCCAGGCAACAAGATAAAATGTTTATCCAAATATTTAAAGTGAAATGTTGCAGATATGAGAAGCTTACTATTTTAACCAAAAGCCTTAAAACAAAAACATAGAAATCTTTCAAAAGAAGCTAAAACATTTCCCTGCCTTAGGCAGAATATATGGAGCATAGATTAACCATTTCTATGTGTCTCTGGATAATTAGGAATGTCAACTTTCACACCGTGCTGTGATATACGGATCCTCTTGGGAATTTTCAAGTGCAGAGGGTGCCTGTAGCTACACTAAATGACTTAGAGCTACTATAATGCTCACTTCATATTTTTGCTTTTTATAGGTTTTTTAAGTCTTTTCCTATGTTGTCATAACTCCCATGATTTGAGCATACTTCCAACCATTTAGCCAAGTTTGGATGAAAACTATCTCTGGTAAAAGTACATACGTTAGGAGTATGAACTGCTTAGGTTCCAGCTACTTCTAGCTAGAACTTGTAGAGTATGAAGTTTTTTGCATCTTATTTTCTGCATAATTGCCACTAATTGGCTTTTTTCCCCTGGATTTTCAGCTATGTTGAAGAAAGGTAGGTTTGGTTGGTAGGTGACAGTTGGCCAAATAAGATGCTATTGAATAAAATTAAATGTGTAATGAAGGTATGCACAAAACAAAGAAACAGGGTCCTTGGGAAATAACACAGGAAAAGCAAAGTGTAAACTAAATCAGAAAAAAGGAAAGAAGGGAAAGTCCTTGGCATTTATTGACTCTCACTATTGCCAAGTACTGCAATGAATACATATATTTTCACATTTAGAATTGCATTTGTCTATAATAGAAAACAAAAGTTTGCTTAACAAAAAGTCTAGAAGTTCGTGATTACTGCCTTTGGTTCAATTTCTCAGTGATACTGTCAGAAGCTGGGCTCTTTCTCTTACTGCTCTGCCATCATTCACAAACTGCCTATAACCTTGTGGTTACAATATGGCTGCTGCAGCCCCAGACAACACATCAAACATTCAAAGCAGAATGAAAGGGCAAAGACTATATTCCTGTGAGACTTTGTCTTTTTATTTGGAAGATTGACCTTCTTTGGCAAACTTTCTCTTTCATCTCCTTATCCAGATCTAGGACATAGGCTGCCAGGCTGAGATTCTATTATCCTTGAATAAATTGGGATGCTGTTAGGGAAAGAAAAAAAAGTATGGATGGGGTAAAAGACACTAATAACAATTTTTTTTACTCTAATAGGGAAACTGAGGCTCATGCATGTGACTTATTCAAATGCACACAAGGCTACATTTGAATTTGAACCTATTGCTCTTCTCTCCATGACCATGCAATGGTAGTAAAAATATACCCCCAGACAAAAGACATGAAGAGAAATCTCACAGAGGAAGACATAGACATGGCCAACACGCACATGAGAAAATGCTCTGCATCACTTGCCATCAGGGAAATACAAATCAAAACCACAATGAGATACCACCTCACACCAGTGAGAATGGGGTTAAATTAACAAGGCAGGAAACCACAAATGTTGGAGAGGATGCGGAGAAAAGGGAACCCTCTTACACTGTTGGTGGGAATGTGAACTGGTACAGCCACTCTGGAAAACTGGGTGGAGGTTCCTCAAAATGTTAAAAACAGACCTGCCCTACGACCCAGCAATTGCACTGCTGGGGATTTACCCCAAAGATTCAGATGCAATGAAACGCCGGGACACCTGCACCCCGATGTTTATAGCAGCAATGTCCACAATAGCCAAACTGTGGAAGGAGCCTCGGTGTCCATCGAAAGATGAATGGATAAAGAAGATGTGGTTTATGTATACAATGGAATATTCCTCAGCCATTAGAAACGACAAATACCCACCATTTGCTTCAATGTAGATGGAACTGGAGGGTATTATGCTGAGTGAAGTAAGTCAATCGGAGAAGGGCAAACAGTGTATGTTCTCATTCATTTGGGGAATATAAATAATAGTGAAAGGGAATATAAGGGAAGGGAGAAGAAATGTGTGGGAAATCTCAGAAAGGGAGACAGAACAAAAGACTCCTAACTCTGGGAAACGAACTAGGGGTGGTGGAAGGGGAGGAGGGCGGGGGGTGGGGGTGAATGGGTGACAGGCACTGAGGGGGACACTTGACGGGATGAGCACTGGGTGTTATTCTGTATGTTGGTGAATTGAACACCAATAAAAAATTAATTTATTAAAAAAAAAATATATATATATATATATACCCCCAGAGTATATACCAGAGTAGCAGGAGACGGAAAAGTAGACCAGCCCCACTCACATTTAGAAAATATATTCCTGCATCCCAGCACAGCTACTTCCTAAATATACAAAAAAATCTTTCAAGAAGCAAATTCTTTACCTTTGCCCCGATTTGTAAAGGCAGAGTGGCCACTGCCACAGAGCTGGGAGGGAGAGTGGGGTCCCAAGAGGTGAAAGCCCTACTCAATGCACTGTCCCTACTCCATGGCTCAGGGCTAGCAAGGCTCTTCCTGCCTCTCGCCAGAGCTGCTCACTCATGGCCACCAAATTCATTAGACACATGCCTTGCCCCAGGTATTGAAATTTCAGTACCAGCCTCATCTCTGGCCCCAGAATTCACAAAATTCAATACTCCCACCCCCATTTTTTCCTCCCCTCTCCATCTAATTCTAGAGAATCGAGACAAGACAGTATTTACTCTTGGGTGTTTTTCCTCTTTGTAGCAATACCATCATTTTCAAGCATGCTGCAGAAATTAAAATCATTGTTCCTTTTTGTTTTATTAAAAATCCTGCCTTGGGACACATGATAAGCAACCTTATTAATTTTCTTTTGTATTTAAATGTTTCCAGAAGAAAAATAATGCAGTATTTTGCCAAAGTGTGAAAAGGGAAGTGATTGCACTAATTCTCAGTATTTAAAATCTCTGAGTTCCTATTCATCTCTATGTGGCTTCCATGATTACCGTTCTGAAATTCAGACCCAATCGGCTTAATGATGCCCCATTATCTAGAGGAAGAGTGCTTACCCTTGGGCCCCATGGATGAGCTTCAGAACATCCATTAAATTGAAAGCAAAAATTATACGTGTGTATGCATACATGCATGTCTTTTTCTGGAGAGAGGATCCATAGATTTCATCAAATTCTCTAAGAGATTGGATTAGTTTCCTAAAGCAGCCATAACAAATTACTTAAAACTTGGAGGCTTAAAACAATAAAATTCATTCCCACACAGTTCTGGAGGCCAGAAGTCTGATATCAAGAGGTTCACAGGACCACATTCTCTCCACAGGCTCTAGGGGAGGATCCCTCCTTGTCTCTTCCAGCACCTAGTGGGGCTCCTGGTGCTCCTTTGCTGGTGGTCACATCATTCACACCTCTGTCTTCAAAAAACCTTCTTCCCTGTGTCTCTGTGTCATTTTCTGTCTCTTAAAGTGACACTCACTGGATTTAGGGCCCACTCTAACCCAGCATGGTCTCATCTTGATCCTGACCTTAATTATATCCACAAAAAACTTTCCATACACAGTTGCAGAGGTTTAGAATGAACATCAATGGGGGGGAGGGGTTACTATTCAATCCATTAGGGATCCATGACCCTAAAAAATTAAGAACAAATGATATCCCAAGCTCCTGTGATGACGCCACTGGACATCCTGGATGACATTCCAGGACCTTGAGACTCTGTCACCATCCCATATATCTGACCTCATCTTCTGCAGTCACACTCCAGCTACCCAGGCTGCTCCCAGCTCCTCATACCACTGCACTTGTCTGCTTTCTAGCCTCTCCAGATGTCTTCTCTCCAAGTCTCTTCCATCTTGTTGTGGACACAACACACAATTCAATCTTTGAACCTTCACATCCTTGCTCCATACTTGTCCTAATAGAGAACTCAGCCAAACCCACAACTGACTTTATTTCCCTGAAAGAACTTGCAAACTGAAACCTAACCTACAGTTCTGACTCAACCTGCTGTGTTCATAAGAGTTCACATTCACAAAGACTTCCTTAATTCTCTGAGTATGTGGGCCCACACGGTTACCACCTATGAGATAAGTGCAATCATTACTTCCATTTTACAGTTGAGGGAAATGAGGGTTAAACAGAGTAGATAATTTGTTCAATACCACAAAGCTAGCAACAAACAGCTGTGGTCAAACCCTATATTCAGCCAAGTCCAGAGCCTGTGCTCTTGACCATCAAGAATTTTCCTGTTCAGGGCTTCCTGGCTGGCTGAGTTGGTTAAGAGTCTGCCTTAGGCTCGGGTTGTGATTCTGGGGTCCTGGGATGGAGTCCCACATTGGGCTCCCTGCTCAGCAAGGAGCCTGCTTCTCCTTCTTCCTCTGCCCCCTACTTATGCTTGCTCTCTTTCTCTCATATGAATAAATACAATCTATTAAAAAAAAAAGAATTTTCCTGTTCAAATAACAGGAATAACAGTGAAATTGGAACAAGGCAGAGTGGCAGGAGACAGAAAAGTAGACCAGCCCCTAATTAAATAGGCCTTCGAATGCTTTAAAGATAAACAGTAATTCTGAATGTGGTGGGAAACCAACAAGAACACTGAAAAGCATGATCTAAGAAAAGACCATAAGTTACTCATTAAATGGAGTAGTTTCACAGATTCATTCATTTGTTCATTTGTAAAATGGATATTTTAAAAAATGGCTGTTTATTGAGAACCTATGACATGCAGGGCACAGTGGGAGATAGTGGGAGATACAAGAATGAACATGTTAGATGAGATCCTGGTGTTCCCTGATTTTTTTTTCCAGTAGAAGTAAGAAGACAATAACCAAAAAGGGATTAAACAAGCTAAGGCAGATAGTGATAAGTATTATTCTTAAAACAACTACAGAATGGCAGGGAGATGGGAGAGCAATGATCTACACTAACAAGTCAGGGAAGGTATCTCCAAAGAGGTAACACTTGAATGAAGATGTAAGTAATAAGGAGGAACCAACTGAGTGAGGATCTAGGGGCAAGGTCCAGGGGAAAGTCAAGAGAGAAAGGAGGGAGAGAGAGAGGGAAGATGAAAGTGTTAGAATTAATTAAGGGAGCAAAAACCCAGGAGAAAGAGAAGTTTATGGGACCTAGAGCACAGCAAAAATGCACAGACATCATGATTTCTACAGCTACATTTAAACAGCCTTGGTAGGATTGAGGAAAGGTGAATTATTGTCATTTGGACACTCTGTGACAGTTCATTAGCACTCCTAACTAATGGAAGATGACAAAGATTGGGCAAGAAAAGTGACTGCAGCAAATGCCTTGGCATCTCCAACTCTTCATCTTTGGCAAACAGCCTCTTCAACAGTTCCTTGGCAGCTGGGCACTCCCAGAACTGCAAGGAAGCATGGAAGATACGATCCTTGCAATGCAGCAAAACCAAGAGATCTCCAGGAGATAGGCTCTGGAAGATCAACATGGGATTTATCCATCTTCTGAAGAAAGCGAAACCAGCAGATAGCCTGGGCTCCAACCCATGCAACCCTGGGCCACCCCATCTCAGAACCATATTCTATCATATCTCTCTTCCTCACATAGCCAGACTAGGCAAGAAAGGATTACACTCCAGCTCCTGGGAAAAGCTTCAAGCTGCACATGTCACCAAAAGACCTTGAGAAAGCTATGGGAAAGTTTCTAGATATCTATGTAGGAAACAGTTGCCAAAGGAGACTCGTGGAAAGGCAGGACTCACTATGTCATGACTGCTTGACAATTGTCACTGATTTAGCTCTGTAAACCAGATGTTCCCAGTACTCTGGCTTGCTGAGGGCTCATCTTTTATTACCCAAATAACATGGCTAAAGCCACCATCTTATAACAGAAGTCCTAGGACTCTTCTCATATCTGAGAGAGAGGGAATGGGGAGGAGAAGTAATGGAGTAAGGTTTATATTTCTCCTGGTCATCTAGCTTCCTCTGACACCACTCTTCCTTCCTCTTCCTTCCTTCCTCTTCCCTCCAAACAACACTATCCAAGGCTGTAGTGTATGGTTAACTTTTACTGGGGCTTTTAGGGATAACAGAGGTGGTTTCTTCAAAACCACTTCTTCACAATAGCACCTAAGCTAAAACTGCACAATTTTTGCGTAGTTCCCCAATATTCCCCCTCCACAGGCAATTTCTCACTGCCACCATTTTACCTAAGGTGCTGCCTCCCATCATATTACTGGGACATGCTCCTCACATGCTGGGCCTCATAAGCCCCTTTTCTTGGGTAACCCACCAATACTAAAATCCTTACTTTCTTAGTGGGAAGATTTAAGTTCCTTCAACTCACTCTCACAAGTCTAGGCTTTGCATGGAAGTTGGCAAAAGAGCAAGACAGAGGTTCATCTTTCTGAACCACACAATCCCATCAAAGTATTTTACTCCATCAGAGAGCCATCCACCTCTGATATTCATACTGTTCTTCCCCCCAAAGGCAAAAACTTAATATGTATAATTTTTTGATAATTTTTTTTTCTTTCTGCCATACTGCATCATAATCCCATCAAGATATATCAAGACAAACACCATCAATGAATTCACTGTCTTCTATAGTCTATTGAATTGATGCTTTAAGGAAGAAGAAAAAAACACCCAGAAATTAAATGAGGTCATTCAAATGCTTTGAATTCGTGAAACTGTGCAATGTCAACATATGGTGATGATGCCCTAGACTCAGTTCTATGACTATTTAATGACTGTGGTGGCTCATGCCTTGTGCAAATCCTTCCAGACCACTAGGCTAGTTAGCAGCCTCCCAGTGGTCAACCACATTCTTGGAGCATAGTTCATAGCTGTATGAACTATGTATGCTATCACTGATGAATGTGTTTCAGTCCCATGCCTAGAAATCAGGCAAGCCCACTCCCTACACTACACAAGTTCAAGGAACTTTAGGCATTGCAAAATAGCTTATTGCAGTGGTCTTGCCATCTCTTATGTTGCTCCTAATTTTTGATCCTCACTTCCAATACTTCAGAACCTACCTGTGTTCTGACTTTCTGGCTTTGTTTCTTACTCTAAGCCTCATAGTCATTCCTTTTCATCGCTGGCAGATTTTTGCTTCCTAGTTTAGACTTCTTTACTGCAGGGCTTCTCAACCTCAGCACTACTGACAATGGATCTAGATAATTATTTGTTATGAGGGGCTGTCCTATGCACTTTAGGAGGTTTAGGGGGCACCCCTGGCCTCTTCCCACTAGATGCCAGTAATACCTCTCCCTAGTTGTAACACCCAAAACTGTCTTTTAACATTGCAAATATCCCCTGAGGCAAAATGGCACTCACTTGGCCACTACTGGTCTACTGAAAATGATTTAATTTTTTAAAAGATTTTATTTATTCATTCATGAGAGACACACAGAGAGAGAGAGAGGCAGAGACACAGGCAGAGGGAGAAGGAGGCTCCATGCAGGGGGCCCAACGTGGGACTCGATCCCGGGTCTCCAGTATCACACCTTGGGCTGAAGGCGGCACTAAACCACTGAGCCACCCGGGCTGCCCTGAACATCAGTTTCACTTGTCATTTGGTCCTATTAGCTTCTGAGTGCTGTGAAACACCACCTCACAACAGCTTCAGATCTCTAAAAGGAACCAGGAGAGATGGGTTGTTGGCTTCATCTTTGGCCTCTTGTGATGGAGTTGGGTGAAGACTGGCCTGCCCATGAGGTACTTCCTCAGGACTCCAAGAAGAAGATTCCTAAACAGTTCAAATACAGAAACTGATTTTGTCTGGTGGGCCAAAGCCAAAACATCCACTTGAACATTAATTTAGCCAACTTTAGTATGCTAGCAAGTCCCCATGATTGGATGAATTTTTCACTTTCACTCATATTTGGGGGCTTGCACCGAGCCCATTTTTGGCAAGCCAGTATTACTAAGAGGACACAGTTGAAGAGAGGCAGAATTAGGAGAAATTAGGCTGTTTACCATCTATATTGAGTAGCTTTGCAGGTCATAAAACTCCACGACCTTCTCTATAGATGAGTCTAACGGGGCTTCACAAGCTAGGTTTTTATACTCAGGTCTCCTTAAAATTTGATATCCCATTACAATGACATTACTCCTGAATCTTGACCACATCAATAAGTTGATTCCATCTTCTATAAAAATAAGCTTGCTAGAAAAGAAAATAGAAAGACTATGGCAGTCCAATAGAATAAGAGGAGATATCCTTTAAGCTGGGCAGTGGAGGGGGCGGCAAGGAAAACGTTGGCCTCTTTCCATTCTTGGCCAAGAGAAGCCCTGTTTCTCTTTATCCCATTGTCTGGGCTCCTCCTTCTAATTTGCCACACTCATTAATTCATCCATTCAATAAACGTTGGGCAAGGACTGCTTTGCGCTACAATCTCTATCAGTGACTGGAGATACAAGCATGAAAAAGTTTTGACAAAGCAGAACATCATGGTGATCTCAGGTCATAGCATCAGATATATCTGATATATATTTCAGATATGTCCTCGCTCTGCCACTTACAGATGTACACAAGTCATTTACCCTTCCTGGATCTCAATTTACTTTTCTGAAAAAGTATTATAAAGTTTAAATTAGATAATAATACACTTATAATGCACATAGTCAATGATCTATACATATTAGAGATAATGATGGTGATAATAATGACATTTCTTATTACTCTTCTCAGGGAACTCCAAATCAACTAGGTATGTGTCAGGGGAGGGAAGCTCAGGAAAACAGACAGCTGCAGCCAAGGGTGGTGGGTGCTAGTGCAGAAATATCATGGAGTACAGCAATGCCACATGAAAGAGAATGGTTAACCATATTATGAGACAGGAAGAAGTAGGAGGCTTCCTAGATAAAGCAACCTGCATTGCCAGGGTTACTATATAATCAATCACTCCTTTCCTCAGGAATTTTGCCTCTGCACCAAGATCTCAAGTAATTCTACTTGAAGACACAAAAGGATGACCATTGGAAGCATCTCCAACACTCTTTCACGGGCTCTTCTCCATCAGGAAGAGGGGTTAAATTGCCCATCAGCTGTGTCAAAGGAAACCAGTCAAAGCCAAGAAGGTCAAGAAGAGTGGCAACAGGGGAATGTGGTCCCGCCCAAAGTTAACTGCTACACTATGACTGTTTCCACTTCACATCTGCTTTAAGGTGGCCAAATCTACCAATACTCTCAACCTAACAGTGAGAAGACAAGGAAAAGAAGACAATGAGCTACTCTGTTTCCAACAACTAATAGGTTGCATTTACATAGCTTTCAGTCTTTCAGAAGCCCTAAGATTCAGGAAAGGAGACAGTGTATAATAGAGGAATTACAAGGGTTTTGTAGAGGAAACCTATAGTTGGTGTTATAAACTTTCCTTCATTCCCACAAATTAGAAAAATCAAAGATATCATGTCCATTTTTTTATTATAATTTAGATGCACATTTCATTCTCAAGGTGGAGAATTTATAAAGAATATATAGAGGGCAGCCCGGGTGGCTCAGCGGTTTAATGCCGCCTTTGGCCCAGGGCCTGATCCTGGAGACCTGGAATCAAGTCCCACATCAGGCTCCCTGCATGGATCCTGCTTCTCCCTCTACCTGTGTCTCTGCCTCTCTCCGTCTCTCTCTCATGAATAAATAAATAAAATCTTTAAAAAAAATAAAATAAAGAATTTTATTTAAGGACTGACACTCAGGGCATATTTACCCAAGACCAAGATGAAAAAAATTGCACCCAAGTCATCATTAAAGCTTTCAGAACAAGGGGAAAGGTCAACAAAGAGATTGCCCACTTATTTCTAGAGAATGAACGCTGCCTTGAGAAGAAATATTTTGCGTTTTCTTTTAAATTGTATCTGCTTTGAAGACTTTCCTGTTTTGAAATCCTATCAGTTCTATAAATCAAGATATTTCCTTCAGTTTATTTACGTAAGAATAAGTTTCCTTATTGATATTTATTTCACAAAGGCATTGAGAGTCCTGGGATAAGACATTACTCACAGCTGACTATTTTGGCATATGCTTTGCTATTTGCCTTTTTATTTCAAGTCCTTGAAAATGAACTTTATACTTTTTTCTGATTGCTAGGAGATACATTTAAGCTGTCGATGGAAATGTTAAAAAATTGCTTATATTTTTGAAGATCTTTAATATTTCTTGTGTAATTAATGGTTATTATTTGAGATTAAGTAAAATTGAGGTTTGTTTTCTCTTTCCACAGTGCTCTTCCTTCCCTGTGTATCCCACTTAAATTAGCACACGCTAGTCCCAATATATCATAAAATTTCATGAAGAAATTGGCTAACAGAGAGGTTTAAGAGCTTGTCCTCATTTTGAAGGGGAATACTTACCTTAAAGATTTATAAGACATTGACCCTCAATCCTCTTTGATAAGAAAAAGAAAATGCATCATGAGATAAGTTTTTAAAACAAGCAACAGATTCGTCAACTGTTTTCTTCTTTAGCCTTACTTGGCTGGTTATTTATGAGTCTGTAGTTTTTCCCAAAGAGCACTGTAAATGAGTTGTAAAATCTGGTGACATTTTTGGGGTCAAATGGTGAATGAAATATGCTCTTGTCTCTGGGGGACAATCTCTCCTTCCTTGAAGGAATAAAACCTATTTGATGCACACCTGTGATACTGGGCTCTAAATGTTTTGTTGATTTAGTCTTCCATTCAGCTAATATTTATTGATATCCTGTTATGTATTAGGTACTAAGAATACACTAGTGAGCAAAATCAGAATTTTCTGAGATGATGAAAATGCTCCATACCTGCTCCCATGCAGTTGTCACTAGCCACAGGTAGCTACAGCTACAAAAGTGGCTGTACTGGACAGCACAGGATAAGAGTCCTCCATTATCTTTCCTGAACAAACCACACCTCTATGCCTCCTTTCTGATTTTCATTCTGGGTTTCTTTAAAATGGAATGAAAATTTTAAGACAATGTGACACATTCTGAGAATTGAATCCTTTTAAATTTTAATACTTAAAAAAATTATTGGTCTTTTACCCACACCCAATCTGATAGTTATTTTCTGCAGCAGTTTGTATCTTTTAGGTCTTTTGATGCATCCAACACCCATCTCCCCTTTCCACTCCCATCGGGTTCCTCTCTTGAGATGGCAAGCTTCTTGCATGTACGACTGGGGGTAGGGAGAATGGGATATCTGTAGTTTCCTCATTCTGAGCAGAGCAAAAGCCATGAGTCCAGCATCTAAGAAACTTGAGGCAGGGACTGCAAATGACAGATCCCAGAAAGAGTATGGTCCATAGGGATACAATGACTCCTAAGGTGAGAGACAGCATCAGTCCTATATGATTATATCTGGTATCCATGGCCCCTGAAAGGCCAAAGGGATATTGAACAGGTGGGCTTAATCCTCTGCAACTTTGAAGCTAGAAGAGTACAAACACCTTGACACTTAGATGCTCCTTCTCACACCCTCAGCAAGGGACTACTGCCCATCTTCTGACATACACAGCATCCCTACACTGCAGGAGAAATCCCTTTATATTCCACCAGTCAGAGATCTGCCTCTGCTTGGAGAGCTGTAACAAGCAGATCTATGACTGTTTTTAAAATAATGCATTAAAGGAAACTCAGCAACTAGAGACAGGAAGACCAATCTAAGCAAACAAAACATTTGTCCAGTGAAATGATGCTTCTAGAAACAACAGAGAGCAACCTGGACAATCAAATAACAAGGGCAGGTAAGGAGGTTCAAATACAGCACACAAAATGTGTAGACCTCAGGAAAAAAATGATTTCTCCATTGAATAGGGTTTCAGATTTGACATACACAAGAAAAACTTAAGGAGGCTCCATTAAATCAGAATTTCACATAAACAATAAATAATTTTAGCATATTCTTCCCATGCTATATTAAAAAAAATTAATTCTGAAATCAAATTTAACTAGTTGTTCTGTATTTTATCTGGCAGCCCTACCATTGAACAGCTCAGTGGATGGATTGAAGAGAGGCTAGTCATTGAAGCAATATGAACTGGTGACTGGCAATCACATGGAAAAAACTCTCACTGCACAGAGCAAGCAAAGAGGTGGGCAAATGAAAGAAAAGGTAAGACCTGGAGCTAGGTCTAGAAGACATACTATATAATATGAATACCAAGAACAAAAGGCAATAATTTTAAAGTGTGTAATAAAAGATATACATGCCCCTATGTTTACTGCAGCATTATTTACAATAGCCAAGATAAAGAAGCGGTCCAAGTGTCCACCAGTAGATGAATGGATAAAGAAGATGTGATACATATATATATATATAATATATATAATGGAATATATAATATTATATATAATGGAATATATTATATTATATACAATGGAATATTATATATAATATAATGGAATATATATGTGTGATAAATATATATAATATATAATGGAATATATAATATTATTATATATAATGGAATATATAATATTATATATAATGGAATATATATATAATGGAATGGATAAAGAAGATGCGAGATTTATATATATATAAATATATATATAATGAAATATTATCCATTCATCAAAAAGAATGAAATCTTGCCATATGCAATGATATGAATGGAGTGAGAGTATTATGTTAAGTGAAATAAGTCAGTCAGAGAAAGATAAATATGATATGATTTCATTCTCTGTGGAACTTAAGAAACAACAAAACAAATGAGCAAAGGAAAAAAAATGTGTGAGAGAGGCAAACCAAGAAACAGACTTTTAACTCATGAGTGCAAACTGATGATTACCAGAGGAGAGGTGGGGGGATGGGTAAAATAGGAGATGGGGATTAAGGAGGGCACTTGTGATGAGCACCAGGTGATGTATGGAAGTGCTGAGTCACTATATTGTACACCTGAAACTAATATAACACTGTATGTTAACTATACTGGAATTAAAATAAAACAGTAAAAAAATAAAATTTTAAAAAGATAGAAACAAACAAATCCCAGACTCTTAAATATTGAGAACAAATTGGTGGTTACCAGAGGGGAGTGGGTGGGGGGATGGATGAAATAGGTGAAGGGAAAAAAAAAAAAAAGAAATAGGTGAAGGGGATTTAGAGTACAGTCATCACGATGAACACTGAGTAATGTATAGAATGAGTAATGTATAGAATGAGCAATGTACAGAATGGTTGAATCATTACATTGTAGACCTGAAACTAAAAGAACACTGAAGGCTCTCCTAGAGTTCTAGACCTGACTGTTAAAGAAAAACATTCATGCGGGTATGTCTTGGTAAACTTCCTGAATGAAATTAAAGAACAAAAACCTGAAAAGCTCCCAGATAGAACAAATGACCTGCAAATGGGAAAGCATAGAGTTTCTATTTGACTTATTACTGGGAGCTAGAAGGCGATGCAATAACATTTGCCAGTGACCAACCTGAAATCCTCCACCCAGTCAAGATGGCATTCCCCAGCCAAGGTGAAAGGAGACTTGTGGACATGTAAGAATTTGGAGATTTTACCACTCACAACTTCTACCTGAGGAAAACAACCAAAGGCTTTAAAAGAAAAGAATTTGAGGGGTGCCTGGGTGGCTCAGTCTGTTAAGTGTCTGCCTTCAGTTCAGGTCATGATCCTGGGGTCCTGGAATTGAGCCCCGCATTGAACTCCCTGTCCAGGAAGGAGTCTGCTTGTCCCTCTCCTCCCACTCCTGTCCATCACTCTCTCACTATCTATATCTCTCAAATAAATAAAAAAAAGTTTTAAAAAGGAAAGAATTTGATTAGAGACATTGAGACACAGGAAAATGGAAAAGATAGAAAACAGTGATGAACAGTGAACACAACATAGGTAAGGTAAGCGGATATTAATGGACTATTGGGCACTGTCAATGTAAATGCTTCTTAAGTCCTTTGGAAATGGAAGTGACATATGACAAAAGGGATACTCATAATAACCCAGAACTAAAGTCCTAGAGAAAAAAAGTCCTAGAGTATCCCAGGAAAATGTAGCAGTTAGAAATGGAGAGGGAGAAAGGAAGTGAAATGCCCCAAAGATCTCATCTTAGGGAGTGGAAGGAGGTGATGAGGAGGAGAAAGGGAAAGGGAACATTCTAGAGGTTTCATCTCCCTCAGGATTAGGATTTGCGGGGAGCAGAAAAATATCATGTTGGGGAAAGAGTGTGTCTTTCTTGAGAAAACAGGAACCTTGTTTGCAAATAATAACACAGATGTCTTATGAACTCAAGAAAAGGAAACAGAATTAAAGAGAAATTTTCAGAATTAAAGAGAAAATTTCAATAGAGCACCCAAATTCATAAGGAGGAGAAAACATAATGAAAAATAGAATGAATAACAATCTGATGGAATCAGAAAAAAAAGGAAAAAAATTTAAAGGAATTAATGATTAAAATAAATAATTTTGAAATAATTACCATTCCCAGAACATGCCATAATGTTACTCCTCCATACTTGTGTTGTCCTCTGGTTTACCCTGCATGCCTTTCTCTGCCCCTAAGGAAGATCTGTGTGGATTACATCACTGGGTTCTTCCACCATCTGGCTTCTTTTTAGGTGCAGCCAGTGACAAGGACCAATGGAGATCAGAGGGAAGGAGAATGGGTTAAGGAGGTTAGTTCCTGGGCTCCTTCCATGCCAGGTTGCTGCTGTTGTGGTGCTCCTCTACAGAAGGCAGCCCTGAGTACACACCTACCCAACTGTGTTCTCATAATGGCTTCCTTGCCTTGTCCCTTCAGGCCTGGGATGGTAATGCTTCAGGTTGTCACTGTCTCCAGTTTGATTCCCTTAAACTCCACCCATCCCCTAAGTAGTCACTGAATTGATCTTTCTTCAAATGATCCATATGGCACATGTCATCTGTCTCTTGCCAGGACACTGACCATGTGCTTCTCTCCACTCAAATGCCCCTCTCGGGCCATCTCTGTCTCATGGGCCCCTGCTGGTACTTCATGGAGGAAAGTATCACCTTCTCTGTGAAGTAGCTAAGAAACAGTACTGACTGGAGTCCTACAGACTGGGTACCAAGTCCTGGCTCTGCTCTATAACCAAGGACAAGTTATATCCATCTCTGAAAATGGAGAGGATGGTGCTCATCTCCCAGACTGTCGTGAGGATTATGCATCCTATAAATGCTGGTTCTCATCCCCATGACATTGGCAGCAATCCATGCATTTTCTTTGCTCCTATCCTGTTTTCTTTCTTTTTATTTATTTCTTTGTCTGTTTGTTTGTTTGTTTGTTTGTTTATTTATTTATTTATTTATTTATTTATGAGAGAGTGAGCATGGGGGTAGGGCAAGAGGGGAAGAAAGAGGGAGAGAGAGAGAATCTGAAGCAGGCTCCCTCCCTGCTGAGCATGAAGCACAACTCAGAGTTCAATCTCAGACCCTGAGATCATGACCTGAGCCAAAACCAAGAGTTGGACACATAACCAACTGAGCCACCCAGGTGCCCCTGCTCCTATACCATTTTCTAACAGCTTTATTGAGACATCACTCATATACCATATAATTCACCCACTTAAGGAGCATAACTTAATGGCTTTTAGCATACTGAGAGTTGTGCGTCCAACACCACAGTCAATATAAGGACATTTTTTTACTCCAAAAAGAAACCTACTACCCTTAGCCATCATTCCTCCATCCTTCCCCACCCCAGCATGCGGCAACCACTAATTTGCTTTCTGTTCTCTATAAATTTGCCTATTCTGAACATTTCACATAAATGGAGTCATACAATATGTGGTCCTTTGTATCTGACTTCTTTTACTTAGCATGTTTTCAAGGTTCATCCCTATTGTAGCATGTATTAGTACTTAACTGTTTTTCATTGCCAAATAATCTCCATTTTGTTCCAGTCATCAGTTGATGGACATTTGGGTTGTTTCCACTTTTTGTGTATCATGAATAATGCTACTGTGAACATTTGTATATCTCATGGCATTTTATGAAAACCTAGGAGACAGTCATAATCATTTGTTGGCATGTCTGTTTCTTGTCCCATTCCCCACTCACCCACCAGGCAGTAAAATTCTCATGGGCTGTGTGCAGGTGGGGGTCACTCTTGCCATGCACAGGAACTTGCACATAATAGGCATTCTGTAATGTCTGCAAAATAATGAATCCAGTCATTCCACCATCTTTGACAGCAGCAAAAATAGCCATAGCCATGTCTGTATTTGGCAGTTAAACAAGCGAACAGGGGGAAATTCTCTCATCTGATACTTCCTTCCACCTTCTTTGATCTAGGGCCTCAATAATCTCACAGTCGGGTTTGAAAGCTATTGGTCACAGTTCTTCCTCTTCCTAAAACACAACTTTACTTTTCTACAAAGGTCTTTAATCTTGCCTAGATTGTTTGGATATTTGAGAAACTTTATTAAACTTTTGCTATGCACCAGTAACAGCTAGGACACACTACACAAAAAACCCACTGTCAACCTCAGGTATAGGAGAGAGTATCAACAACACCCATATTCCCTATGGATTGAGAGGATTGGGAATGATACTAATTGCTCTCCAGTGCTAGATATTGATATGTTACCTTACTATACATTCAAAGAATAGATGGAAAACAGAAATCAATGTAGAGTCTGATCGGTTATAGGATTAAGATTGAGAAGCAGTACATTAAATATGAAGGCATTTTTGTCTGATTAAATATAAAATCTGGAGAGTATTCATGGTATGAGTTTCTGTACCTGGTGATAAATGTATGGGGTTCCTTAGAATATACTGTTGTAATAACTGAAAGTGAATTGCTGTATCATATTTAAACAAAAATCTCAGTTAAAAAAAAAAACTCATGCTTACAAGAAACATTGAGCTGCGTACCTGATGAAGAATGTAAATGTAAATGACAGAGGTGGGGAGAAGTTTGATATGGTTGGAGAGGCATGTTTGCAGCTGACTGATAACAAACTCCTTTCAGGATGATTAAAACAGATATATTGAGCCTATGTGTTTGAGAGCACCTTAGTACGGTATCATCCTGCTGTCCTCCATCTTTGTGGTTGCAACACAGGAAGCATGAAAACAGCTACTTTGACTCACCTCTCTTGCTTAAAAGCTGTGCTGTGCGGCGGGGGGGGGGGGGGGAAGGTAATAAGATGATTAAATTACTTGTCTGACAATTTCTGAATGTTGACTGGTGATGCCAGCTATTGTGGCGTAATCAATTGCTCTTCTTGTCCCTTGCCACACCAAAAATAGCACAGTCCACCTGGAGATGATAGAAGTCAAGACAGATCATAAAATGTTCTGAAGCTCAAGAGAAAGGAGTAAAGTTCAAGAAAGGTTCAAAGAAGGTTTTTCTGTAAAACAGTTTTACAAAGAAAGATCATTTGGCCAGAATGTCCATGGTTTGAACTGTTACAGAATAAAGTGGTATTTCCAGATTTAGATATCTTAGCTTCAAATAAGCACAATGATTTTTTTAAGCACAATGATTTTTTAAAGGCATTTTAGAATATTATGTGGGACCTATGGCATAGAAAAATAAATTAGTTTTAAAAGAGATATGTAACTTGGAAGTTTTATCCAATAAAAATGTTTTCATGCCAAGTAACTGAAGAACATATTAAACACAAGTCACCATTTTGCATGTATGAGAAATATCTGGATTAAGTTCTGCACCACGGAGATGGAAAAGGTAACATAGACCTAAATATCTAACAATGGAAACACAGCAAATACATTTTAATAATCAATTCTCATACACAGAAAGAATTTGCTTTGCACTCATATCCTTAAAAAAATGACACATACATAAAAATGATAAATTCCTGTTTTTAATGAAGTTTTTATTTTCCAGGAAATCCTTGTTGATTTGAAGAGAGGGATGTGTAAGGGTCCCTTATCAGCAGGATTTGATAAGCTGCACACAAGCTGAAGCACATAAGCACAGCAGCACATAAGCTGAAGAATGGAATGGTGGTACAGCATTGAGGAAAAGATCCATCATCTGCTTTGCCTTCCCCTGCTTTTCTTTTTTCAGGTTTCTCTTTAAGCCTCTACATGGGAGCCATCTCTGGCTCAGTAACAAATGACATTGGTCCCATGAAATTTATGAGCTTTTCACAGTATAAAATAGCATCAGATAAAGGTATTCTTCATCCACCCAATACTACTCTTACTATCACAGACACAGCTCAGTAGAGCTGACCATCATCAAGAAATCATTCCTTAGTTATTATAATCAATGATTTTTTAAATCAGACAATGGTTTTTCTTTTAAAAATATAAGGATTTATCAAGCATATAATAAGTCTATCATATACTCTGATGTTTGGACTGCTGAATAAATGATGCTATAACTAAACTTCATGAAACAATAGTTCAAAGAACATCCACCTCTTATTTCAGTAAGATACAAAGCATACATTTTCTATGAAATAAGAACCATCTGACCTAAACCAACAACCAATATAAAAATCTGTGATTAAAAAATCAGTTGTACAAAAAATGAAAAAAAAAGATTTACTGCTGTCAAAACTTGATGAAATCATGCAGAAGATAAATTTGAGAAACATGGCATTTTTAAAAAACCAATTATTAGAACAATATTGAATGAAAATGAAAACGCTGGCAGATAAACTGGATAGATTACAAAGATTCAACTAACGAGTGGCTGTCTGGGCAGAGAAAGAGCAAGTAGATTGGAACAATATTCAAAAGCATGGTAAGAGAAAATTTATACAAACTAAGCATTTTTAACTTTTGAGAATGAGATAACCAATGGTATTTCAGGCAAAACTGACAAACATCCTTACCAAGACACATAATGGTCAAGTTTTCAAAGAAAAATAAAGAACTGGAAAGTGACCTTTGGATTACACAACCCAGAAGTCAAGGTTCCTGAAAGAGCAGTCTATTCTCATGACTTTATTTTCTTTACCTCCAACATAGTCCTCAACCAACGCATTGTGACTTCCATCTATTCCACTTCTATCACCAAGAAACTGCTCTCACCGAGAAAAATTTATGCTTTCTTGTAACTAAATCCAAAGGACACGTCTCAGTGTTCATCTTGTTTGACTTGTCTGCAACATTGGACACCACCCATTCTTTTAGAAAAACATCCTTTTCCTTGATTTGAAAGATAGCAAACTTCCCTAGTTTCCTTCCCCACCATTTTGAAGTATTTTATTCTTCTCCCTTTCTGGTTCCACCTGTCATCCATCTTTAAAGTTGGGTAGTCTTCAAGGCTCAGTCTTTCTTCTTGATTCCATCTACACAGCTTCTGTGTGCAACTTCATCTCCTCCCTGAGCTTCCATTACCATGGATATACCAACAACTCCCAAATCATGTCTCCACATCTCCTTTTCCAGATCCACATATTTGATCTCCTGGATATGGCCCAGCCTGAATTACAATTTTTCTCCCTTTCACTCTCAGTCATGTTCCTGTGCCATTCTTCCCTAGTGCAGTAAATAGCACCATAATCTATTTGGCTTCTCATGCTAGAAATCTCAAAGCTATTTGTTACTCTTCTCTCTCTCTTACATCCACTCAAAGACCTAGTCCTGTTGATTCAACATGTTGAGCATTTTTCTTGTCTGTATATCTCTCTCCACCTCCACCACTCCCACCCTTCTTGAAGGCACAATTATCTTTTAGCAAGACTCCTATAATAGCTTCAAATCTGGCTTCCTAGCAATCAATCTTTGTGTCCCACACCTAAATCCATTCATTATTCTGTAACCAGAGAGATCTTTCATGTTACCTATCTACCCACCACTTACAGCTATTTAAAACTTTTCATTTTGGTTCTTGTTTTAGGAAAATATCTCAAATCTCAAATAATCTTAGAGAACTCTAGATCCTGTATACTTTAAGCATTGTTCTCCTCTTTACTTGATTATTCTCCAGTCTTCTTCAAATGTGGTACCTGTTTCTTAACTCCTTGTATTGGAATTATTTTGTCTATGTATTTCTCTTTCCTTCTAGCTTTTTATCTCTTGACCTATCCTACTGTGACTCACTATTTAAGTTTCTTCTTTGGCTTATGGCTTTCTCGGGGAAGCTTCTCTTTCCTCCATAGCTAGGTTGAATTCTAGCCAGAAAATAAACAATCCAATCTAAAAATAGGCCAAAATGCTTAAGAGACACCTCACCAAAGAACATTTACAGATGGCAAATAAGCACATAAGCTCATATGTCTCCAGGAAAATGCAAACTAAAACAGCATTGAAATACCACTACATACCTATTAGAACAGCCAAAATCTGAAGCACTGACAATGTCCAGTGCTGGCAAGGATGTAGAGCAATAGGAATTCTCATTCATTGTTGATGGGAATGAAAGATAGAACAGCCACTTTGGAAGATAGTTTGGCAATTTCTTACAAAACTAAACATATTCTTACTATATGATTCAGCAATCTTGTTCCTTGGTATTTTATATGGAAAACATATCCACATAAAAACTTGCACATACATACTTATAAAAGATTTATTCATAATTGCCATATACTGTAATCAGCCTATCCTTCAGTAGATAAATGGATAAGTAAATGATACATCCAGAAAGTGGAACATTATTTAGCTCTAAAAATGAACTATGAAGTCATGAAAAGGTAAGGCATAATCTTAATGCCATTACTAAAGGAAAGAAACCAATTTGAAAAGGCTATATACTATATGATTCCAACTGTATAACATTCAGGAAAATGCAAAACTATAGAGACAATAAAAAGATCAGTGGTTGTCAGGGGCTGGAAGGTGGGAGGAATGAGTAGGTAGAGCACAGAGAATTTTTAGAGCGCAGAAAATACTTAGTGTGATACTATAATGATGGATATGTGTCATTACATATTTGTACTAACCCATAGATTGTAGAAGAAAGATTAAGTGAACTTGAAGATAGATCAGTAGAAATTATCCAATCTGAAAAATAGAGAAAAAATATTGAAGAAAAATAAATAGAGCCTGAGAAACACATGGGAAAACATCAAGCATACCAAAATACATAAAATGGAAGACAGAGGGAGGCAGAAGATTTTTTCCAAGAAATAATGATTAAACATTTACATTTTTATAAAAACACTAATCCACACTCCTAAGAAGCTGAACAAACGGTATGTTGAAAACAAAAAGATCTACATCTAGAAACATCACAGTCCAATTGTCCAATTCTTGTAACTAAATCCAAATTTAGTTCAATAAATTAAAAAAAAAAAAATAAAGAGAAAGAGACAATCTTGAAAGTCATAAGAGAAAAATGACATGATATCAAGGGAGACCAGGACAAGGCCAGGTGTCCAGCCAACCAGAGATGTGTCACTGGCCTGGTGATCCACAGACACTTTAGTCCTGGTTGCAGTCATGTGGTTGCAGCTTACCATGCACAGGCCACTTTTATATTATTTCCTCCAAGCTCCAGCCACCACCAGCTTAGGATCATATTCTGAGGCTTGAAGCAAAATTCCAGGAGGCTGGCAGTGAAGATAGAATCACCCTGGCCATAGCCTTATGCTACTGCAAAAGCAGCTGCCCTCATAACAGCATAGATTAACAATAAACTTCTCATCGGAAATAATGGAAGCCAGGAGGTAGTGGACAGAAGAACTGTCAACCAATAATTTTCTATTCAGCAAAACTATCCTTCAAAAAATAAATATGAGGGATCCCTGGGTGGCACAGCGGTTTAGCGCCTGCCTTTGGCCCAGGGCGCGATCCTGGAGACCTGGGATCGAATCCCACATCGGGCTTCCGGTGCATGGAGCCTGCTTCTCCCTCTGCCTATGTCTCTGCCTCTCTCTCTCTGTGTGACTATCATAAATAAATTAAAAAATTTATAAAAATAAATAAATAAATAAATAAATAAAATAAATATGAAAGAATGACATTCCCAGATAAAGATTGAGAGATTTTGTTGCTAGCATACCTATATTACAAGTAACAATAAAGGAAGTTTTTCAGGCTAAAAGGAAATGATGTCAGTTATTTGAATACACAGATAAAATGAAAATCACTGGAAATGATAAATATGTAAATCAACATAAAAGAATAATGTGTTATATATGTTAATTATATATAAATATATTGTATATTCTCTTGTTTCAAAAATTTTACATTGCATAAAGCAATAATTATATTGTTGCATTTTAACATATATTGGTTAATGTATGTATATATATACATATATATAATGTATATGACCAGTACTATAAAGAAGGGATAGCAATATAGCCAAATTGCAGCAGTTCCCATTTTTTATTAAAATTAAAAGTGTGTTAATCTGAAGGAGATTGTGATAAATTGAGATGCATATAATAATCTGTATAGTAACCACGAAGAAAACAAAATTTTGTAAAAACAAATCAATAGTGGAATTAAAATAGAAACTTGAAATGTTTATGTAACACACTAGAAGGCAGTAAATCGGGCACTAAGGAACAAAAAGGGGCAGGGAACACAGGAACCAAGGAGGAAAATGACATATGTAAATCCAACCATACAAATAAATTACACTGACATGAATAGTTAAATGCCCCAATCAAAAGGCAGAGATATTTTCAAAAAGCAAAAGCCAACTGCATGCTGTCTATGGAAAACACACCTTAAATCCAGACACAAACAAAGTAGAAAGGATGGAAAAAGATTTACAATGCTAAGTAACAAGGGAGCTAGAGTGGCTATATTAATCCATGACAAAATAAACTTTGAACAAGAAATACTACTAGAGACAAAGAGGAATATCTCAAAATGATACAAGTGTCAATATATACCATAAAGATATAACAATTGTAAGTTTAAATGCAACTAATTAAAAAGCTTCAAAATATATGAATCAAAAAATGATGCAACTGGGAGAAATAAACAATGTAATAATTAGAGATTTCAATAACTCTCAACAATTGACAGAACAATACAGAATATCAATAATGATGTAAAAGACTTGAACAACACTATCAACCAACTTAACATAATTAGAACACATCAGTCCAATTACTAGGGAATGCACATTCCTTTCAAGCAGACATGGAACATTCTCCAAGATGGCCTATATGTTAGGCTTAAAACAAGGTTCAATAAATTCAAATGGATTAAAATTATACAAAATGTATTCTCTAACCACAATGGAACTAAATTAGAAATCAACCATAGAAAGAAATCTGGGAAAACCCAATTATTTGGAATTTAAATAATATAGTTACATAAAATTAATAGCTCAAAGAAATAGTCACAAGGGTATTCATAAAATATTTGGACTTGAATGAAAACAAAGGCACAGTATATTTAAGTTTATGATATGCAGTTAGAGCCAGCATTAAATGCCTAAAATAGAAAAGAAAAAATTCTCAAATTAATAATTGACATCTACATTAAGAAACTAGGAAAAGAAGAGAGCATCTGGGTGGCTCAGTGGTTGAGCATCTGCCTTTAGCTCAGGCATGATCCCAGGGTCCTGGAATCGAGTCCCAGGCTCCCCTCAGGGAAACTGCTTCTCCCTCTCTGTATCTCTGACTCTCTCTGTCTCTCATGAATAAATAAATAAAATCTTAAAAAAAAAAAAAACTAGGAAGAGAAGAGTCAGATAAATGACAGGAAACAGAAAAACAATGAAACCAAAAGTTGGTTCTTTGAAAAGATCAACAAAATTGACAACCTCTAATAACCAATCAAGAAAAGAACAGAGAAAAAGGAAACAAACAAAATCAAGACTGAAAAATGGAACATATTACTAACTCTACAAAAAATAAGAGAATTATAATATTATGAGCAAATTAGGGCCAAAAAAATAGATAACCTGGATGAAATTAACAGATTCCTAGAAATATATTCTAAAAACTCAACCAAAAAGTAAAAAATCTGAATAGACCTATAACAAGTAAAGAAATTGAATTAATAATTAAAATCTTCACCCAAGAAAACACAAGACTAAGATGGCTCACTGGAGAATACTATCAAATATTTAAAGAAGAAATACTATCAATTCTTCACAAATTTTCTCAAGGTATAGAGAAGGAAGCATTCCCCAACTCATTCCTTGAAGCCAGAATTACCCTTATAACAGAGGCAAAGATGAAAGGAAACCACGGACTAACATCTATCACAAATATAAATACAAAAATATTAAACATCATATTACCAAATTGAATTTGCCAATATATAAATAAATTATATATTACACCAAGTGTGTTCTTATCTTGTGGTTTACCCAGGGATGCAATAAAGAGCATATATGAAAAAATATACAGCTCACATCATACTGAAGGGTGAAAGACTGATTCTCCCCTAAGATCAGGAACTAGGTATGAATGTCTTTCAATAAATCTATTCAACATCATTCTGTATAGTCTGGACATTAAAATAAAGCCCCCAAAGAAAAAAGAATAAAAGAAAAGAAAGGCATTCAAATTGGAAAGAAAGAAATATAACTGTTTTTATTGGCAAATGACATGATAACGTATGTAGAAAATACTAAGGAATAAAAAAAAAAGTTTAACAGTGTAATACAATATCAGATCTAACAAGTTTACCAAGGTCACAGGATCTAAGATCAGCATACAAATATCAGTTGTATTCCTATGTACTAGTCATGAAGAATCCACAAATGAAATTAAGAAAACAATTCCATTCACAATACTATCAAAAAGAATAAAATAATGGAACAGAATATAGAGTCCACACATAGACCTGCATGGGTATGGCATGCTGATTTTCAACAAAGATGCAAAAGTAATTAAATGCAAAAAGGATACCCTTTTTATTTAAATTTAATTGATTAACATATAATGTGTTATTGATTTCAGAGGTAGAGCTCAGTGATTCATCAGTTGCATATAACACACAGTGCTCATTACATCACATGCCCTCAATGTCCATCACCCAGTTACCCCATCCTCCCACTCCCTTCCCCTCCAGCAACCCTCAGTTTGTTTCCTATGATAAAGAGTCTCTTATGGTTAGTCTCCCTCTCTGATACTCTTAAGTGAATAGCATTGGAACAAATGGAACTCATAGTAAAAATAATGATAATAATAATAAATCACACTTATACAAGAATAATTAACTCCATGGGATCATAGCTCTAAACATAAAACATAGAGAGTTCAAGAAATCTGGGGGCTAATTAATGAAAAAGTCATGACCAAGAGAGGCAGTAACACACTTTATAGGATGCTAGTTGGATATGTTTGCATACAAGGGGAACTCTCTCACAGTGTGAAACAGAGGTGTACAGTGAGGAGACCATCAATCAGATGGAAGGAGGGCAAAGGGACCCCTGGGGAAAGGGAGAATCAGAGAGGAGGCTTGCATGCCTATGCACTGTCCCTCAGCCACACAACAGAGTCTCTTGGTCAGAGAGCTCCTTTAGGTTTTATAACCTTACGAATGTTCAGCAAATGCCGAGTGAGGTTTCACAGGGTATGCACAGCCAACAGGCTCTACATATGCTTGTTTAGAGCTATTTTTTAAAATATTAGGGTGTGTATAAACTTACACCAATGGGTTTGGCATCAGTAGGCTTTGGAGCTAATAAGTCTCAGCCTGCAGTGAAGAAATAAACCACCTGGAGCCAATAAACAGAAGCCATCTTTTGGTCATTCATATAACAAATGTTAAACTATAAATTTTTTAGAAGAAAATATTGGAGAAAATCTTTGTGACTCAGATTTATGCAGAGTTCTTAGACGTGATACCAAAAGCACAACCCACTAAAAATAATTTGGTAAGTTGAACATTAAAAACTTTTGTTCTAAAAAAAAAAAAAAAAAAAAAAAAAAAAAAAAAAAAAAAAACCTTTTGTTCTGGGGCGCTTGGATGGCTCAGTGGTTGAGTGTATGCCTTTGGCTCAGATCATGATCCCAGGGTCCTGGGATCGAATCTCACATCAGGCTCCCTGCAGGGAGCCTGCTTCTCCCTTTGCCTATGTGTCTGTCTCTCTGTGTGTTTCTCACGAATAAATAAAATCTTTTAAAAAAAAATCCTTTGTCCTATGAAAGACCCTGTGAATAGAATGAAAATATAAACTATAGACTGGGTGGGAGAAAATATTGGCAAATCCCACATCCTAGAAAGTACATGTATCTATATATAATATATAGAAAATTCTCTAAACTCAACAAGAAAACAAAAAATCAAAATAGAAAATGGGCAGAAATTTGAATAAACAGCAAGTAAGCATGTGCTCAACTTCACTAGCCATTGGGCAAATATAAACTAAAGCCAGAATGAGATACCACTGTACCCCTATTAGTATGGTTAAAACTAATGCTGACCGTCCTAACTGCTAACAGAAATGTGGAGCAATTGGACCTCTTATATATTGCTGTCTAGAACACAAAATAGGAGAGCCACTCTGGAAAAAAAAAAAGTATGGCAGTTTCTTAGAAAGTTAAACATATATTTTCCATACAATTGAGAAATCAAACTCCTGGGTGTTTATCCCAGAAAACTAAAAACAGGTCAGCCCTGGTGGCTTAGCAGTTTAGCACCGCCTTCAGCCCAGGGTGTGATTCTGGAGACCCAAGATAGAGTCCCACATTAGGCTCCCCACACGGAGCCTGCTTCTCCCTCTCCCTGTGTCTCTGCCCCCTCCCCACCTCTCTCTCTCTCTCTAATAAATAAATAAAATCTTAAAAAAAAAAAAAAAAGAAAACTAAAAACATGTTCACACAAGAATCTGGACATGAATGTTCATAGCAGCTTTACTTGTAATAGCCCAAAACTGAAACAATTTAATGTTCTTCAGTGGACAAATGGAAAAATGAACTATGTACATCCATACAGTGAAATATTACTCAGTAATAAAAGTAACAACCTAACGATCCACACAACAGCATGGATGGATCTCAAAAGCGTTATATTAAGTAAAAAAGATAGACACAAGGATGACTTGTTGTGAAATGCCAGAAAATGTAATTTATAGAGACAGAAAGCAATTATTGCCTAGAGCTGAAGTTGTAATGGGGATAACTGCAAATGAGTATGAGGGACCTTTGAGAAGTGGCAGAAATGAATTATGGTAATAACTGCATAACTCTATAAACTTACTGAGAACCATTCAGTTGTATGTTTCTAATGGGTAAATTATATCTAAGTAAAGTGGTTTTACAAAAAGCATAATTGGCTGTATAAAATATGACAATGTAGAATAGGGTTTATAATATATGTAAAAACAAAATGTATCTCACAGTAGCACAAGGGTAGAGAAAAGAGAAATGGAAATATACTATTGTAAAGTTTTTATATGTAAAATGCTATTCTTGAAAGTAGACTGTGGTAAGTTGAAGATCTATATTATAAACCCTAAATTTGAAATAACAAAACAAAGAGTTATGTATAATATGCTAACAAGGGAGACAAAATGGAAGCGCACACACACACACCAACAAAACCCCTCAATCCAAAAGAAAGCAGAAGAAAAAAGAGAACAAAAAACATATGAGACAAAGAGAAAAGAAATAGCAAAATTATTGGTTTAAATTTAATTATATTAATAATCACATTAAATGTAAATTGCCTATGTACACCAATTAAAAAGCACAGACTATCAAAACTAATGTATTTGCAGCCTACAAGAAAAGTACTTCAAATATTAAGACATAAATAGGTAAAAGTAAAAGGATGCTACCATTAATGAAAAGAAATCTACGGTAGATACATTAAAATCAGACAACGTCTATTTTAGAACACAGGATATTACTAAGGGCAAATAAAATCATTTCATAATGATAAAGGTGTCAATTCATGAAGAGCACATGACAATCCTAAACAGTATGTGCCTAATACTAATATTCAAAACTCATGAAGCAAAAATTAATCAAGCTACAGAGAAACAGACAAATCCACAGTTAGAATTTATTTCAAAGCCCATTTAAATAATTCATAGAACAAAGAGAAAATTAGCAAATACATAGAAGATTGAACACCAAATCAATTCAATGTAACTGACATTCTCAGAGCACTCTAGCAAAACAGCAAGATTTTATATTCTTTTTAAGTCACATGGAACACTTAACCAAAATAGGTCATATTCTAAGCAATGAAATAAGATTCAATAAATTCAACATATCTGTGTCATAACAAAATACATTCTGACCATAATAGAATTAAATTAGAAATCAATTTTCTAATTTTGTTTGAAAATTACCATGATAAATATATTTTTAAATGAAAAAATAGAGAAAGAAATCAGTAACAGAAAGATATCTGGAAAATCCTCCAAATATGTGAGAACAAAATAAAACAATTCTGAAATAATACATGGCTCAAAGAAGAAATCAGGGGGATGCCTGGGTGGCTCAGCGGTTGAGCATCTGCCTTCAGCTTGGGGCATGATCCTGGAGCGCTGGGATCGAGTCCCACATCGGGCTCCCCACAAGGGAGCCTGCTTCTCCCTCTGCCTCTTTCTGTGTCTCTCATAAATAAATAAATAAGTAAATAAATAAAAAGAAGAAACCAGGGAAATTATAAAATTATAAATTATAATGTGTTTTGAGCTAAATGGAAATGAAAATGTAACATATCAAAATTTGTTGGAAGTAGGAAAAGGAACTTTAATGCTTACTTACCTCACCACAAGTACAAAAATTAGGTCATAGACCTAAATATAAAATCTAAGCTGTAAAACTTCTGGAAGAAATCATAAGAGAAAATCTTTGTGATCATGGGAAAGATTTCTTACACAGGAAACAAAAAGTACAGACGATGAAAGGACATAAAAAGATAGACTTCATCAAGATTAAAAACATCTGCTTCTAAAAGACAGTTAAGGAAAAGAAAAGATGAGCCACAAACTGGGAAAAAATATTTGCAAAACATATGTCTGATAAAGGACTCATTCAGAATATTTAAATAACTCTCAAAATACGATAATTTTAAAAGTCTATTTTTAAAAATTGAGCAAAATATTTGAACAAACATTTCACCAAAGAAGATATACAGATGACTAATAGACACATCAGAAGATGCTCAATATAATTGGTCATTAGGGAAATGCAAATTAAAACTGCAGTGAGATACCACATTATTAGAACGGACCTTTTTTTTTTTTTTAGCTGTCAATATTAAGTGCTGGTGAGGATATGGAACAAATACATCTCTACACATAGGTGATGGTGGAAATAGAAAATGCCATGGCCATTTTGGGAAACAGTCTAAGAGTTTCTTATAATATTACACACACAATTACCATATGAGACCTAGCAATTTCAGTCCCGGATATTTACCCAAGAGAAATGAAACATATGTTCCTTTTGAGGCCTGTTCACAAATGTTTATAGCAGCCTTACTCATAACTGCACAAACCAGGAAACAACTGAAATGTCCATCAACTGGTGAATACATAAACAAATGGTGATACAGCCCTCTAATGATATACTACACAGGAATAAGAAGGAAGCAAATACTACATGCAACAATATCAATAAACCTCAAGTGCATTATGCTGAGAAAAAAAAAATCCAGACACAAAGTGTCTTCACTTATATGATGATCTGGAAAAGGTGAAACTGTAGACATTAGTTAAATGAATGGTTGTCAGGGAATGGGATGGAAATAGGACATCAACTATAAAGAGACAAGAGAACTTCTTGGAACAATGGAAATACTCTGCTATAGATCGTAGTGGTGATTACACGACTATGGATGTCAATATTCACCAAACATTCTGTCTAAATAAGGAGAATTTTACTGCACATAATTTATTTCTGACTTTAAAGAAAGAATATAGGAAAGAGTATAATATTAAAGAAATGTTGGCTAAGAATTTTCTGTACTTTGAAAAAAATCATAAAGCTTTATTTTGGAAATTTGTTCTGAGTTTTGGGAATAATATAAATAAAAATAAATCCAAAATTAAAAGCATTGTAATGAAACTGTGGGAGTGAAAAGGCAATAAGAAAATCTTTAAAAAGCTATGGGAGGTAACTGAACTCCAATTTAAAAAAATATGTAAAAAAAATGAATAAATAAAAAATAATGAAAAAAAAAGCTATGGAAGGAGCAGGGGTATGGGTATTCGGCAAAGGAGGGTCAATAAAATTACCTGTAGATAAAGAATAATTAGATTGATGCGACTTTTTGGGTGCCTGGGTGGCTCAATCGGGTAAGCGTCTACCTTCGGCTCAGGTCATGATCCTGGGGTCCTGGGACAGAGTCCCGCCTCAGTCTCTCTGCTCAGCTGTAGTCTGCTTCTCCCTCTCCCTCTGCCACTCCTCCTGCTTGTGCTTACTCTCTCTCTGTTAAATAAATAAAATCTTAAAAAAAAAAAAAAGATTGATAGGACTTTTTGACAACAACGGAAGTCAGGTATGATATCCTCAAAGTTTTGTGAAAAAATAACTTTGAATGTAGAAAAACCTATCCAACTAACCACCATTCAGAGTTAGGGGAATAAAGAATAATTTTGAATAAACAAAGATGGAAATAATTTAGCACTAACAAATCCTCACTGAAAAACTTACTAAAGATATAGTACTTTTACAAAGCAGGAATTTGAACTCAGAAGGAAGTAGAGGGATGCAAGTAATAATGGTAAGTAGAGAAACTGGTATAATAACCACAAATGTAAGGGGAATAGAAACAAAATAGTGGTACACTACTTAGCAATAAAGAAGAATGAACTATCGATACATTCAACAACATGGATAGATCTTAAGGACATTATGCTATGTAAAAAGAGCCAATTTCAGAAGGACACGTGCTGTAAGATCCCACTTATACAACATTCTCAAAATGATAATAGCTGTTGAGATGGAGAGTAGATTAGTGGTTGCTAGGGGCTACTGGAAGAAGAGGGGTGAGAGTTAAGACTAGAAGGAATATCACAAGGGAGATATTTATGATGGTGGGTCGGTTCTATATTTTGATTGTGATGGTGGTCACACAAATCTACACATGTGATAAAATGACCCAGAACTGTAAACAGACATTGTACCAGTGTCAACTTCCTGGTTTTGATACTGTACTATAGTTATATAAGATATGACTTTTACAGAGAATGCAGGGGGAGACACAGGGACCTCTGTACTATCTTTGCAACTTCCTGTGAATCTATAGTCATTTCAAAAGAAAACATTAAAAAATACTAAGATGGAGTCACTAAATAATAAAAAATGGAAGACTGCAGGGGGAGAACACAGTTAAACCATTTTAAGGTCTTCATCCTATGTTTGGGACGAGGCCAAAGACATTCATTAACTTTAAACCTAGGTCAAATATGTCATTATAAATTAAAGGAAGATGCTAAGAAAAGAGAAAAAGAAAGTATAATTTTCAAACCAGACAAATAATGGGGAATGATAATAAGAAAAATAGTTAATTCAGTAGAAGTTATGAAAGGAAAAGAAAAAGAGGGATGTGCCTTGCTAAAACATATTCAAAAAGATAACTTTAACACTAGTAATAATGAATTAGAAAACACTTTGTAAAGTAATCCAGTTCATAGTGAAAAGAATTACAATGAATTAGTAAGAATTACAATGTCTATAAAGCATCTACATGAAAACTATGTGTGGCATATGAAGAAAACTACAAATATTTATTGGGTAAGTTCTGTTAATAGTTATCTAGCCTTGAAAGATAAGGAAAGAAGAGCAAGTTCCAAATTTGTTCATGAACAGCATGTGCTTGATAAGGAAGTAACCAACTTATGCTGGTCTGCAAGCTTTTCAGAATGCTGTAGTTTCTAATGTGTCAAACTTTGACAGAGTAGAATAAAGGATAGGAGTCAGTAAGTGCTCCTAGAAAGTGGTGCCAGGAGTTAACAGTCTGTACAAGTTAATCACTGCATCCGTTGTCATAAGCCTGGGAGTACTGATGAGTGAAATCTCCTACCTCTCACTGGAGCAGGTACACAGCTCTATTATGGTCAGGGGTTGTTATAACTCCATTAACCCTCACCAGAGCCTTCTGAAGAAGATACCTCTATTATTTGCAAGTGAGGATGTTGAAGGACTAGCCCTAACGTCTATCTCAGGGTGTAGTAAAGAGTGTGATATTATATGAAAATAGACAAAGGGAATTTGTAGGACAGACTAATAATTGAGAAATGGGATCTACTGGGTATATCAATTTAATTAAAGGTGTATGTAAAATCTCTAAAATCAGAGATACTGATTTTAATAAACTGCTTTAGCCAACAACTGCAAGGGGAGTGTAAAGATTCACTTTAAGAATTTCTCTTGCCACACACAAACGGAAATCCCAACTGGAATAAAGAGTTAAAGGAAACAAAATTGTATCATTAAAAAAATAGGACAAGTATTATTAAACATTTATCAACCTCTTGAGGTAAGAGGAATGCCCATGTAATAAATCATAAAGAGAACCAGCCACTGACTCGATAACGTGAAAGTGTAAATGTTCTATCAACTGAATAGAAATTTTCTTTCTGTCTCAGAGAGAAAATTTGGACACAAAGGCAAACAAAAAAATTACAACAAACATAATTCAGAATCGTACTGAACACAACCATACCATTTTGTCAAGGTGCTTTAAATTCGAGAGATTAGTTGATATCTTTAAAAAAGGATTTTCAGAAATCAAAGAGAAAAATATTCAAACCCCAGAAGAAAAATTAACATAGGCAGGAAATTGACAGAAGAGACACGTAAGGTCAAGAAAGCTATTTTTAATTCAATAAAAGATGCAAATGAAAACAACAGGTCATTTTGCATTTCCCCTTGTTGACAAAGATCTCTTTTAATAATGGTAGTAAGATTGTAATATAGATATAAACTCAGGCAAGCGTTCTGTAATGCAATTTAGCAAGACAGTATAGTTGAACATTGTGTGTGATTTTGAACTAGGTAAGTTAAAATAGGATATAAACATCTTAAGAAAATTGTACTTTATGTGCAAAATTTGAAATAATGCGAAGCCCAGCATTTTTAGTTCATGAAAAACACAGCAAAATTACAGAGCTTTCCAACCAAGTGAATTGTAAACTGTGAAGAGACAGCATAGCATGGTACTTAGGAGTGTGGACTCCCGAGCCAGGCTGTGTTTCAATCCTGTCATTTATAAGCTGCACCATTTACAAGCTATGTAACCTAGACAAGTGGCTTTATATATTTGTGTCTTGGATTCTTCATCTATGAGATGGGAATAATAATAATCACCATCTTATATGATGCTATGAGAATTAAATGAGTTAATATATTTAAAGTACTTAGAAGGGGCACCTGTGGCACAGTCACTTAAACATCAGACTCTTGATTTCTGCTCAGGTCATGATCTCAGAGTCATGGGGTTGAGCCATATGTTGGGCTCCATGCTTAGCGGGGAGTCTGCTTGAGAGTCTCTTCCTCTCCCTCTTCCTCTGCCCCTCCCCTGCTCACATGTTCTCTCTCTCTCTCTCTCTCTCTCAAATAAATAAATAAATCTTTTTAAAAAAAATATTTAGAACACAACTTTGTGTATGTATTGCAAAGTGTTTCTTGTGACAATGATGATGGTGATGATGATGATTTATGTTGCCACATGATGGCACCATGTAAGCAGAAAACAAATATACCCATTATCTTTAGTCAGTATCATGAGACACATGTTGCTATTAAATGCTAGAACTTCTGCAGATGATTTTGGTGGGTACTTATTATTTTACTATAGTATACAGTAAAAAAAGTATGTAATTGATAAACTTGAGTGTTAAAACTATTTGAATATTTATAAGAATATTTGTTAAATAACAGCACAATTGCTATTGCTTAATGGTAACTCCAAAAGCTTAAGTAGAAGTTAGATATGATACAATTTTATAAGAAAGATTTTTAAAAGTCATTAGGATAAACAACGTCTTTTGAAAAACATAGCAGAGGAAAACTGAAAAACAAGGACTCATTAAAGCAAAAATATACTGTAGTACTTGAAGATTTATGCACACCAAGAATACCCTCTCCCACACATTCTACATTTATTCCAATCGACATCAGTTGTGGATTTGCAAAGTCTTCAGAAACACTTCCCTCACACAAAATGCAACCACCTGGTAAAGGCAGAACCAATATACACACAATGCTCAAGACCCTTTATGTACTGGCATCAAAATACATAAAGCAATTGCTATAAAAATTTCAAGGAAGAACTGACAAAAAAGTAAACTAACACACTTTGTGTGTTAAATAAACTAGGTATACCTAGAAAAATATCCATTTTCTATTTGTCTACAAAGAAAGTCTCAGAAAATGTTCAAAAATAGAATTTGTACAGGCCATGTGTTTTTGCCATTTTATCACAAAAAAAATTTTTAAACTCTTTCCAAAGTAGCTCTTGGGTCAGGTTGGAAGTAAAATTTATACATTGAGACAATTTAGAAAATTGCTCCAACCACAATAAATGGCATACTTCACAGAATGCAGTCAAAGCTGTATTCAAATAAATATTCATAGCCTTAAATGCTTTTATTATTAAACAAGAAATAATAAAAAACATTCAAGAAAGGAAGTCCTAAGCCTATAGAAAAGGAATTAATAATTACAATATAGGAGAAATTAATACACTAGAAAATATAGTAGAACTCATATATCTGAGAACTAGTTCTTTGAAATGGCCAATTAAACAGAAGATAAAATTTAACAAATTTAATAAGAAAAAAAGAAAGAGAAAAAATACAGATAGGAAACTTGAAGAACAAAAAAATAAAATTCCTCTCTCAGAAGTCTCACTTCTAAGTATAGCCATAAAAATCCAAATAACATTTAAACAACCCTAACAAAGTAGCATATTAAGAGATTTATAGCTACAACAAAATGAAGTTTAAGAATGCAAAAATAGTTTGATAAATAAACAAAATCTTTTAAAAAATAGTTTGATATTACTAGGACTAAATAATAAAAATTTTGTCTAATTCAATAAAGGCAGAAAAGTGTTTTATAAAATAGGATACACATCCCTGTATAATAAAAAAAAATCTCCCAACAAAATAAGGATTGAAATATACTTCTATAATTTAGTAAAGAATATCCATAGCAAATGGTAAGCCACCAAATAACAGCATACCTATCATTGTTTTTAAATGCTAAAAGCAATCCCCTTAAAATAGACAACAAGACAAAGATGCCCATAACACCTCTGCTATTTAGGATTATGGGGGAAGTTCCATCTACCATTGCAATAATGCAAGAAAAGTAAATGAGGCACCTACTAAAAAGGAGACAGGCTTATCCATCTTGGCATACAACACAAGTATATATCTTGAAAACAAACAAACAAAATCAATTGCAAGACAGTTAAAACTAATAGAGTTTTCTGTAATGTATGATCACACTGGTTACTCGAAAGACAATGGCTTACTGCAGAATTTCATTTTGGCCTTATGAGAAAGTTATGATGATGGATAGTGGGGGTAGTTGGACAACAATATGAATGTACTAATTCCTCTAAATTATACACTTAAAAATGCTTCAAATGGTCAATTTTACATTATACTTATTTCACCATAATAAAAAAATTAAATGCCTTGGATTACTTGGAATAAAACTGACACTATACAAGTATTTGATAATTATTTTTTAAATAAGTAACCAGTTTTAAGAAGATACTGAGGAAAAGAAATCCATTCACAATTGAAATAAGAGAGAGAGAGAAGGAAGGGAGAGTGGGAGAGAAGTGGGGAGGAAGCCGATGAGAAGGAGGGAAGAAGGGAGGTAGCAACAGGGAGGACATGGGACTCATAGGAAGCTGAAAATGTTTATTAAGAGGCAGAAAGGCAATGAAGTAAGGGGGGGGGGAGCATATTATGCTCCCAGATGAAAACATTCAATATTTCAAAGACCTGAAAATTCCCCAAATTAATCCTTGAATGTAACTCTCTTCTAGTCAAAATATCAGCAGGATTTCCCTTTCAGAATTTGGCATGATAATTGTAAGGTTTATCAGGAATAATAAAGGGGTGAGAATAGCCAAGAAGATTTTGAAAATTAGTAATGAAGAAGGAGGAGCAGTTCCAGAAATACATAATGTGTTCTACAATGTCTTTTACTTCCTAGTCTTCTTCCAAAGACCAGAAGTTCAAGATTCTTTCAGCTCACTCACAACTGTCCAGAGAAAGAAGAGGACACTGTTGTGAGCTGCTAAAAGTTCCTTTAACTTGGTAAACAGGCACCTTCAGGAAAACGTACATTTAATATATTCTGTATTTTTAATTTTAAAATAGAACACTATGATTGGAAATAAAATGACTAACTGTGCTATATACATTAACTGCAGTGTGTTAACAGAATGCAGTATTATGATATTCTGTGATTTTGGCTCTGAGCCTTAAGGGTATTCAAGTACTATCTTCTTGTACCATCTATGAAAGTAAGATCCTTCTAGCGAAATGAGTAAATTTATTATTGGCCATTGGACAAACCTAATCAAGGACAATTTCTAAAAGGGTGCTGGTAATGGGATCAGATAGACCAACAGATTCACAAACAGAATAAGAAGTACAGAAAGAGCACCAAGTACCTATGTGATTTTAGTATACAGTAAGTGCAGTGTTCTAAGTCAATAGGAAAAGGATGAATTATTTGACATTTGCCATTGATCTGCCATTACAGACTGATCATTGGTGGGGGAAATAAGACTAGTTCAATAAATCACGGTATACACTAAAATAAAATCTAAATGGAAGAAAGTTTAACTACTCCACACATCTAACAAATAAATGCTTACTGGGCACAAATTTATGAGCTAGACTGCTGTGAGGACACAAGGACAGAGCAGCAAGTGAGACCCCCAGGGTCTCCACGCTCATGGGATCTACAGCCTAGATCTGGCCTGGTGGTGTGTGTTGACCACTTCAAGGGAACTGGAAAAATATTCTTCAGTTAGGTATCAGGGGTTTGGTCACAGCAACAACCCCAGGATTAGGTAACGTTTCACTATCCCACCACCCATATTGTGTTTCTTTCACCTGGAAAACACAGCCACCAGGTGATAACCCTTTGGCTTTTTACCTTTCCCTTGATGATGATAAACCTCAGGTTGTTTCCTGCACACCTTTTAGAAATAATGGGTGGGAGGTAATCAAGCAGTAGGATGTTTAAAGCCCAGCTTCTTCAACATTTCAGGGCAGATGCTGAAGACAGAGCCAAAAGTTCACAAGAAGGTTGGAGGGATGAGATGTTCTAGAACTGGGGGCAGAGGTATCAATAACAGGTAATATATCCTGTCCCCCTTGAGAACGTCTTCTCCATCGGGGTCAGAATCAATGAGAGCAGAGAAGAGAAATGCAACTTAAAAGTAAGTACATGAGTCCCTCTCCCTCTCTCTTTCTCTCTCCCCCTCAGTATCTGGACTGCGATGTTACCAGACAGGTATGGCATGAGGTATGGCATATGGCCAATAACTCTGCTCTGATTCTGCCTTCCAACTGTTTCTACCCTCATTGACATGGAAACCGTGATGGAGACATCAAAGGCTGAATTACACAACCGGTTATTTAATTACCTTTTGATGATGCCAGAGAAATTGAGGGTCAGGGGGTTCACAGAACTGGGACTCTGACCTAATCTCAGGGGTCAGGTGAGGTTTCCCTGAGAACATTCAAGAACTCTGAGCTAGAAACAGGAATGGAACAGGCAGGGTGCCTCGGATGGAGGGTGAGCCTGTGCAGAGACTGTAGTAAAGCAGATGGCCCTCCCCACTGTGTGTGGGCACCCCGGATCCCTTAAGGGCCTGACTAGAACAAAAATGTGGAAGAAGGTTGAATTCACTCTCTGCCTGACTGCTTGAGCTGAAACATCAACCTTTTCCTGCCTCAGTGCTCCTGGTTCTCAGGCCTTCAGATCTGGACTGGAACATCCACTCTTGGCTCTCTGATCCTCATTTAGACTGCATGACCAGCTTTCCCAGGTCTCCAGCTTGCAGATGGCAGATTGTGGGACTCAGCTGTCTCCATAACACGTGAGCTGGTATCTTATGATAAAGCTCTTTCTTAGCTTTTTTTATTATAAGCTAATACCTTATGATAAATCTCTATATATCTAGAAAGATATATATAAAAATCCAATTGGTTCTGTTTCTCTGGAGAATGCTGATTAATACAGATTTCTATCTCAGTCAGAATACCATAGGCTGGATGGCTTAAACAATAAAAATTTATTTCACACAGTTTTGGAGGCTGGTTAGTCCAAGATGGAGGTGCAAGCACAACCACTGTCTGGTGAGGGCAGTCCTCCTTCCCTGCACACAAGTTTCTCCTGAATCCTCTAATGGTGGAGAGCAGAGAGTGATAATCTCTCTTATATCTCCTCTTAAAATGGCACTTATACTATCCGAGAATGTCCACCCCCCTGACCTAATTACCTCCCAAATGTCCCACCTCCAAATACCATCACCCTGGGGGTTTAGGCTTCAGCATATGAATCTGGAAGAAGGGAGGGCAATACAAACATTCAGGTCATCACACACACCTAGTTACTTTTATTATGTCTAGTTTCATGTTTCACCATTTAACACCATGCTGTTTCCCTCACACGTCAATCTGCACCTGTAAAATTTCAAATAGTGTTTTAAACCTTCAAAAAATAATATTATGCTTATCAAATTATGAATAGTAATGTGACCAGAATAAAATACAGGCTTGGACACCATGGAGAATTCTACAGAAATCTGCTTTTCTTGACCATGACCTCTTTCCAATTCAAAGATTTGTATCTGTGGGGAAAAAAGTGATTTGTTAACCTCTTTTCAAAACTCTATTTCAATTATGCTCAAAATGTCCTATTCTCATCAATTCAGAAGGAAAAATGCAAATGACTAATAAATATGAAAAAATGCTCAGCACTCAACTAATCAAAGAAATGTAAATTGAAACAACTAGGTAATATTTTTCACCTACCAAATTTGCAAATGCCTTTTAAATCCCAATACTGGATATTGGCAAAGGTAAGATACAACTCATATAATACTGCCCATGGTAGCACAAACTGAAAAATTTTTGGCAAAATAGAGCAACAGCCTTCAAAATAGTTGCATCCGTTGGCCTCATAAATTCTCTGCTAGAAATCTATTGCAGAAAATAATGTGATCAAAGATTTATGTACAAAAAAAAATTCAAAGCAGTGACAATAACAAAAGACTGTCAAGATGCTACAATTGATAGTCTGGTCATATTTTTCAAGCTGTGATCAGTAGAGACCTAGAGTTAAATACAGGGATAACCACGGAGGTCAGAAAGTAGTCAAGTTGTTAGGACTCTGAGTTAAATATTTTTGAGTCAAATAGTTCTGCTTTTATCTGTTTTAAATACTGAGTTTCAGTTAAGATTCACTTTGGGGGGTGGACAGGGATAGTAATTGTCAGGCTATCCCAACTAGAACATAAGATCTATGAAGAATTTATCTGCAAGTGATATACAACCAGGTTCCCAAAACTAAGCACAGCTATTGACTCAGAGTAGGTATTAAACAAATAGATGATGTTCATTGTAGGTTTTGTGTTTTTTTTTTCTGATTAAAAAACAAGTTTTAAAAGTATTATAATTAGTAAACTAAATAAATACCAGAGGTTGGCAAACTATGGCCTGAGGGCCAAGACTGGCCTACCACTCGTTTTTATAGTTTTATTGGGAGACAGCCACACACACTCATTCGTTAACATGTTGTCTAGAGCTGCAATGGCAGAGCTAAGTATTGCAAAAGACTATGTGGTCTACAAAGTTGAAAATATTTACTCTCTGGCCCTTTACAGAAAAAGTTTGCTGATCCCTATTCTATACAATAAACTGCATGTGGCCATTAAAAATAATGAAACACATAACAATAATGCATGGAAATGCTCACAGTGTGATGTTGTGTTTAAAAGAGTATAAAACACAAGGACAATGCCAAGTGTTGGTGAGAATGTAAGGTAATAGGAAGTATCCTACACCACTAATGGGAGTGTAAATGGTCATGAGGACTGAGAAAAGCAGCTTGGCATTACCTCCTGAACCTGTAGGTATGCAACCTACAACTGATGTTTGCAAGTTGATGTCTGAACAGATATATCAAAAGAATGTTCATAACAGCATTATTCAAAATAGGCCCAAACTGAAAACAACCCAAACATCCATCAAAAGTAGGGTGGACAAAGAGATTATGGTAGATTCATATAATGGGAAAAAAATCTTTAGTGCAAATGCGTAAATTCTACATACACCAACAGAGATGAATCTCACAAACATAATGTTAAGAAAGAGAAACAAGAATATATTCCATATGCTTCTAAGTAGAAGCCTAATAATCTCAAAATTAATTTATGATAGATGATAGGATAGCCTTTAACTTTGGGGAAAAGAGAGAGGATACAAATTTGTAGGGGGCTTGAGGAAAGGGTTCAGAGAGACTAGTAACATCCCACTACATCATCTGGGTGGTGGTTATGTAGGTATTTTCGTGTAGCAATAATTTATTGATTTGTGCACTTTTCAGCATATATGTCATACTTCGATTAAAGAAAGCTTTAAACATGAATGTATACTATGGTCCTGATTTGGTTAAAGAAAGAAAATGTGAGATTGTATATCTGAGTGCATCAAAAAAAAGCAATCAGTAAAACTACATCAACATCTCGAGAAACTGGATTATGACTGCTTTTCATTTTCTTCCTCTATACAATGTTCAAAATCCTCTGCAATGTTTAAAATATGATACATATTTTAAATGATGGATGCAAAGCAGATCTCCAAAATTCCATCCCTAAAGTTGAAACAAATAAGCAAAAAGAAGTAAAATTAGCAAAGAATGGGTAGCAAGCATTATAAATTTAGCTGAAACTCCCAACTTGGAGGATAGACACTGGAAGTGAGGGCAAGCCAGGAGGAGCCAGGGATACCCCATCTGGAGACTCTTCTCCCACATGGACGAACAATAGCATAAGTCCCAACTTAGCACCCAAGTACATAGCAACCTAAGTATTTAAACCACAGAAAGAGGTAAATGCTACAAATGAGGACATGATTCGTTGTTTTGTTAATCATCTAGGCTTAAGAAAGTAATGGAGAGGGGCGTCTGGGTGGCTCAGTCGGTTAAGCTTCCAAGTCTTGATCTCAGCTCAGGTCTTGCTCTCAGGGTTGTGAGTTGAAACTTCACACTGGGCTCCAATGAAAAACAAGAAGGTGATGGAGAACATGCAAATAATAATGCGAATTAACTGTATGTCGTGTCTGTAATCATAATTCCATTAAAAATTAAGGAAAAATTCTTCCACTATTCAATGCTATTAGTTGATTCAGCAAAGGAGTCACTCATATCATGGACAAATATCCCTACATCTGTCTTCGGTTGTGTCACTTTCATCTTACTAGTAAACATAAAGGAAAGTATCAACCAACCACCAACCAATTTTGGATTTATGTCAAAACTACACTCACTGGTCTGTAGCAACCATAGGTCGGCTCTGGATACAAGAATTGGACACAAGTAAACAAAAGCATCCTGTGAAAACCAATCAGCTATGTGGACTCCACAATTGAAAAGTATTGTGTAGTTTATCATCATTTGTAAACTGTGTGCTATACATCCTTTAAATTGGTCATATTGATAATAAACTTCCATATATGCCTGGTTGTTAAGCACTATCAGCACACCACTGCCTAAAAACGTGGTTTTCTCAGTAAAAGGAGGTTTCAAAGATAAACACGATTTGCAAATATAGCCACAGCTGAAGAAGTCGAAGAGCTCATGGGGGGTGGGGGGAGTACTAAAGCAGAAACGTAAAGGTAAAGTGAAAATGTACCTCTTTCTAACTGGCGCTAAGGGGAGCCCACAATGGAGGTTTTGTGCCCTAGCAGAGGGAAACCGTGAGGTTAATTCATCTTTCAGGTTCTACCACGTGTAGAGAAAGAAAGTAAGAAATTTGAGAGCAAGAAGGTAAAAAGGCCTTCTCTATAATTAGCTTAACAGGTAAATTAAGGTGCATGGGTTCCCCAGGGCTAAGACAGAAAGCAGTGGGGTCCTCCAGCACCCCCCTAATTCTCTGCAGCCCCTGCTATTCATCCAATACATTAGGCTCTTTCTCGCCTAATTACATTGCGATTTAATGTGCTAAACCTGATTTCCTTTGCATTTAAACAGTACTTTATAATTTTCAAATACAATTATATTAATTATCTCACTTGATTCTCATCACAGGTTTAGGAAGCAGGAACGGCTAAGTTTTAAAGAAAAACATTCCCAGGGAAAACTTAGTATTTTTGTGTGCTTAATTTAACCATGGTTTTAAAACCAGGCTCCAGAAAAAAAAAAACCCTCCTTTCAAATCACCTTTGAGTGCATTCCTAACTGCTTCCTTAAAGATCTCAGCTTAGTTTGGTTTCTAAAGCATTTGCCCTTTATCATTCTTCCCAGGAAGGAAGACAAAACCACCTGATTACAATTAACTAAAGGGCAACCATTAATTTTTTAAGGCCTGTCCTCTACCTTTATCAGGAAAACTTCTGTGAAGTAGACAGATGATCTCTTTTTTAGTCCTTGATCTTAATTTTGCTCCTTAGTGAAGAAACTTATACACTGTACATGCTTCAGTAAATTAAGCAAGAATGGTTTTCCCAGTCTGATTTGTTTGAGTTACAAGACAAGCACCATATTGGAGGAAGACACATCAAGAGTTGCCCAGTGCTATAAAATTCCTAAGCAGCCTCAAGAGGAAAGGTGATTCAGAGTCAGTTCCTTCTCAGAGGGAAGGGTGGGGAGAGAGAGAGAGAATAGAAGGGAGGAGGGAAAGAAAGAAATGGATATTTATTGAATCCCTACTACATATTCCAACTTTGACTGACTTGATATAACCTGACCAGGTTGTCATGAGCCCCATTTTTATACATGAAAAAAACTTAGATCCAGAGAGGTTAATTGCTTGATAAATAACAAATTGGTTAAATATGTATCTGTGATTTCAAAAACCTTTCTTTACCTCTAGACCAGTGGTTCTCAAAGTGTAGGTCCCAACCAGCAGCAGAAGGGTCACCTGGGAACTTGTTAGAGATGCAGATTCTCAGGACCCACCTCAGACCTTCTGAATCAGAAACTATAAGGGTGGGACCCAACAGTCTGTGGTTTAACAAGCTCTCCAGGTTATGCAGATACACACTGAAATTTGAGAATACCTGTTTCAGAGCAAAAGTCAACCAATGTAAACAGTCACATAGAAAATAGGGGATCCCTGGGTGGCGCAGCGGTTTGGCACCTGCCTTTGGCCCAGGGCGCGATCCTGGAGACCCGGGATCGAATCCCACGTCAGGCTCCCGGTGCATGGAGCCTGCTTCTCCCTCTGCCTATGTCTCTGCCTCTCTTTCTCTCTGTGTGACTATCATAAATAAATAAAAATTTAAAAAAAAAAAAATATTTTAGGCTCTGTAGGCCAGTCTGTGTCATAACTACTCAGCACTGCTGTATTAATGCAAAAACACCCACAGACAACACATAAGCAAACGAGCATGGTTGTGTTCCAATAAAAATTAAATTATGGACAATGAAATCTGAATTGTAAATCATTTTCATATGTCATGAAATGTTATTCTTTTGATTTTTTCTTAACCATTAAAGAATATAAAAATCATTCTTATCCTAAGTGCTGTACAAAAATAGGTAGCGGGCTGAATTTGGCCTTTGGGCCTTAGCTTGGCACCCTCTGCTCCAGAGCTGGACTATGCTACCTAGGTGAGAACTCCTCTCTAGTTTAGGACCATGACACAAAGATAGGCAACTCTCATATAAAGTAAAATGTTGCAAAGGCGAATTATAAAACTCTCTGTGGTCCAATAGCGGCAGACAGCACATCTGTTTGTGGTGCGATTAGGAAGGCTTCCATGAAGAGGTGATAATCTATGTGGGCTTTGTATGATAAGTAGGAGTTCAACAGGTAGAGACAGTGAAGATGCACTGTACAGAGGGAGTGGCTTGGACAAAAGGGTGAAGACTGGCATACGAAAGCCTCTCCTTCCAGACAAAATATCCCAATCTCTTGAAATAAAAATGCTTTCCAGAAATTGTAATATGTAAAAAAGTGTTTCAATGCTCTTGGGAGTGCCAATAAACTATAACATCAGGAAAGGGACCAATTGCAGCAGCTGACATAACAGTTTTACATGTGAAACCCTTTATATTCTTTTCTCCCTCCAAGCCACGTGTTGAGGGGAGGTTGTCTTATTTCCCACAACAGATTATTTCTGGGTGCAAATATGTATGCAATTGTTGATTGTATGAAATATGGTCCCAAGTATCACGGAAAGCAAGAAATAATTTTCTTGAGATAGTTTCTAGTTATACAAATTAGTTCCCTTGAGATTTGTTTTGTTTCCTAATTCTTTACACACCATCCAATTGAGTTGTTGGTTATTTTCAAACATGAGAGTTCCCTTTATGATCATAAATTAGTACAATTTCAGAAAGTGTTTTTTTTTTTTTCAGGTTACACATTTTCATTAGATTTGCTTCAGTACCAGCTATTAAAAGGAAATACTATCCAGTCTGGTAATAAGAAAGAAGGCAAATTGTCAAGTCGGTAAGGAATAGTACCTTCCTCACTGATAGATCTCCAGCTTCAGATAGCAGAGCGGTTAAGAGACCAGGTTCTGAAGTCAGACTCTCTGGGCCAGAATCCCTGTTTTACCACATAATGACCTGTCTGACCTTAACAGATTAATCATCTCTCGGAGCCTCAGTTCCCTTAACAGTAAAATGGTGAAAAGTAATTGTAGCTGCTTCTGATTGTGAATGTGTTTGCAGAGCACATAAAATGATGAGCTCAGTTAAGTTTTAGTGATTATGACATTTCTCAGTGATCCTATTCCTCCAAAACTAAACAAATCTGCCTCTTTTTTCTTTTTTGATGCTGAAATGATATTCTCTTCATGCAACTTTATGATATGGCAGCAAGTTCAAGACACAACCTAACAAGTAAGACCTTTCGTGACCCCTTCACCATCTACCCTCCACCATTTGGACCCTGGAGGTATCAGAAACTACTTACCAAGCTGGGTGAGGCAAAAGGCAGAGAAATGGGGGTGAAGCTGATGGCATGGCCTCTCCCACTACCAGCTTGCTGCCAGCAGCACACTCAGCTGGAGGAGAGCATGCCAGAAGCCTCGCTGTTAGGGAGGCCTAGAGTTTGGACACTTACATTGGATGGAACATACCCATTACTGTAATGAGAACCCATTGCGACATAAAGCAAACAGAGTATTTTATATTATCTGAGGGTGCCTGGAAAAGCTATAGGGCTCATTTCAGCTTCCACCAGGGGTAAGACAAGAACTTGTCCCATCTTGTGGGTAGGAGTGGGCAGAGGGGAGAAGGAAAGGAATTGATTTTGATCACACTGCAAGAGGCACATTACAACTGTAAGTGGAAAGTCTGTCTGTCTGTCTGCCATGGGTGTGGAGGGACAGTGGAAATGACTCAGGCCTTTGAGACACCAGAGGCCGGAGGCTTCGCCACCTGTTAATCTCTGTGGAGGTACAGTTTTCTCAACTAAACACTGGAGACAAGGATGAGTGGGGATGAAATGAGATGAGGGATGCAGGGTTCTTCCCACAGTGGCTGCCATCCTGCAGACTAAATAAGCGACAGCTGTTCTTGTCATGATCATTAGTACCATGTTCTCACTCCCATTCGGTGATCACTTGTGAAGCTGCGTTAATATTCACTAACAGCCATACCAATTTGTAGTCAGTGCTTTTATCTGTCAGATTACAATCCAGCAGAGCCTGCTGGTGTGGGGTTCTCCCCACCTCCCAAGTAACACTGACATTGACATTCCTTCTCTCATTACCATTCTCTCAACGGATTCATTGGCTGGGAACAACAAGTTCCCAAGCTCGTATGAGTAAAGATAGGGCTTGGGGAGAGGCAGGGAGAACTTGCCAGCCCTCACTGCCACTGGCTTTCCCCTCCCTCATACACAACAGGTACCTGCTCCACCACACCTGAAACCTCTCCTTAGCATGAATCACTCTTTGTGGGAATTATCTCTTGAATTAAACACTTTTACCACTCTCTGTGAACTCCTTCAGAACATGGGCTGGATTGTTCACCCTTGGATCTTTACTGTCTAGCTCCTGGATTTCTTAAATTATTTAATAACATTATTTATTAAGATATGAGTATAATCACCTTATTTTAAAAGCATACCAGCACATATTCTGTATGAATCTACATCTGTACTTAAAGCTTTCCCCAGTGGCTACCCCTCTAACCGGATGGCTCCTCACTGTCCAGCAGGACTCACAAAAACCCTCTCTATCCCCAAAATATAATGCAGCTGCTAACATTCCATTATGTAAAACACCTATAGGTGCTCTGTAAAATGTCCTAAATAGTGTCCCCCGGAAAGGGGCACCACCACACCCCACCTGCCTCCTCTTGAAGAGACCTCGCTGAGATGAGGAATTAGTGCCATTCTTCAGGGAGCAGAAAACAAAGATCCAAGAGTATGTCTACACAGCCAGTTGGCTTTCTGTCCCAGATTTGCCTCCAAATAAAGGTTTTATACCTTTCATGAATGGGATCTCCCCCACATGGCTCATGTGTATTCACAGACTAAAGAAAAGAAACCAACACCTGAGAAGCTCCACATCCTTGAGGGAATCACAAACCACACGGAGTCATGTCACAGCGTGCCATGTCCCCTTGTCCCCAAGTGTGCCAGGACAAGGATGCTGTTTCCAAAGCAACGGTGACATTGTGCTTTACTAACGCTGCAAGCAGAGAGCCCAGGGGTGGGGGGCACATGCAAACATACACAGTCACACACTGGTACAGACACATGTCAGCAGGCACACCTAAAGACACATAGGCACAAACCCAGACCCGGATCCCCTATATTGTGGGAACATACGAATCTTTTAAAAAGAAACAAATGTCATCTTATTTCTTAATCTGGTCAGAGAAGTGAGCTTTCCAACAATATATTCAGTGGGTTTCATATCTATCATCTAATATTTCTTTCAGGTAACTTGGGGGAAATAAAAAACCAAGTGTTCTATGTCTATTTGTAAATGTCTGTTGATCCCACAGGTCCAACTTACCTCCTAAGTTAGCTGGGAAGAACTGACGGGCAGAGATCATACTCAGCCTGAGATGTGTGGCCTCTTTCTCCTAAGGCTTCATTGAGTGACCTCAAATGGGCAGCCCATGCTATTTCTTCCTCCGTCTTCTTCTTTTTCTTTTCTTCCTTCTTCCCTAATGCTCGGCTCTTGTGAGCATTCCCCTCCCTGAAAGTCAGAACCGGAATCCACCTCCTGATATTAGCCTCCAGCAGTTGAGTGTGAGTCTGCAGTAGAGCAAGGAGAACCATGGTGGCCCTACAAAGTCTCAAGTCTACATGCGGCAGGCCTGGAGACAAAAATGGGCACTGGGGTGCTGAGGGCACCCAAGGGCAGACAAGACACAGTGGTGCATCCAAGAGGGAGAGGCAGTTGTGCAGTGCTGGTATGTCAGGGAGCATGCCAGGGCTAGCTATGGCACCTTCGCAGAGCTGAAAAAAACCTCCCACTTTGGGTTGGATGTGAGCAGCTGTGCTGGATTTCTGCTCCCATCCACGCCCTGAGGGTGGCCCTGAGGTAGAAGGCCTGATTGTAGAAGCTGTGAGAATGGGTTGGTCTACAGCCTCGCCCTCTGGTCAAGGTGACTGTGAAGTGCCAGTTCACACACACTTACTTCCCTCCTTCTCTTCTCATGCTCAGATTCCCCAGACCACACCATAACCTGAAGAATCAACCCAGGACCTGTAAGGGAGCTCAGTTCTGCACAGGAAAAAACAAAGAGGGGGTAGTACTCTTGAGAGTCAGCAGGGGCAGGAGCCCAGGCTCACCCCTGCCTGGTGATTGACCATGAGACAGAAGTCAAGTCACTGGGCCTGGCTGGATTCTCCTCATGTCTACACTGGAGTCAGTGGTTCCCATTCCCCAGGGTGGTTCTAGGGTGAGGTAAGGTCATACATATCAAGCACTTAGCCCTGAACATACAGCAAATGCTCAATAAATGTCATCTACTTTCAGTCACCTGAAATAACTACAAATTTAATCGAATTTTCCAAAGTTACTGGCTGATTTGGTTTCACATATATAAAATAGTAAGTGCTCTTTCCCTGTCTGCCTACTTTCAACACATATTTTTAAGGCACTCATCCTCTGGGAAGTTTCTGGATACTTTGGCCAGGTGTCCAGAAACTGGAGCTTAGGGATGAGGCTGACCTTGAGAGGTTCCAACTGGAGCTTTACTACAGGGTGATAGGCATGTCTATTAGGACACCAAACAAGTCTCAACTCTTCAGAGTCTAATGTCTTGACTCTACCTAATACAAATTCTACAAGTGAAAAACCATAATACCATTTTTAGAGACTGCCAAGAAACAGCTTTTGAACCAAGAAATGGAAAAACCACCAACCAATGTCTTTCCCTATTTCCTTATGTCTGGTGCTATTATGGCATTTGCCTATATGACAGACATATGACACGGCTTAAGGCTGTAGTTAATCCCAATACACACCCACCCTCCCTGCCTAATGTCAACATTTTGTAGGCCCCATGCATATGGCACTTCTTCCTGAAACTTTCCCCGAACTTCCAAGTCTGGATTAGGTGTTCTCATCTTTTCCTATTATGTCAGTTGATCAAATTGTTTACTTATTTATATCTCTCACTAGACACCAAGCTCCAGGGTGCTGGGACCATTGTTGTTTTCAGCATTGTGCCTTTATGACCCAGCATGGTCGGTGACACACCGTGGGTTTCAATACTCTTACAAATGAATAAATGATGGATATAAAGGGAATGCATCTGAGTCTTTAAGAGGATTTTGGATGAGTGTGCACACGGACTGGTGTGTATAACAGGGGATTCTTGGCCCTGCTCCTAGCTGGATCTGGGCAACCAGACAAGTAATCACTTCTGTTCAAAGACAAGGAAAAGAGGACTCTGGAATTTCATAAAGTTGTGTGTTGGGGGTGACAGCGGAACATATGTTAATGGATCAAACAAACCCAGTGTGTGAAAGAGAAATTAATTTACAGACATTTCCAGAATACATATCCACGAAACTCAGAATGCATGTAGTAACATACATCCCAGCTGTTCAAGTATGATTTGGACCAAGAATGTCTGCACATGCACCTTGGCCAGAACAGAGGGAGAAGTTAGAACAGGAAGACCAGGCTGGACCCGCTGCAGGAAGGAGGGAGGCCAGTGTGGATTTAAGCCCGGTGCCAACATTCATGGCTGCAACTGGCTGCCATCCAGCTGCGGGCCTGCATCTGATAGGATGAGGGTCCGAGCAGGGCTGTGGGGTGCAGGAAGGGTTGGCCTGCAAAGGCTGCTGGGAAGCACAAGTGCCCAGTGGTGATGGGAGGGGGAGGGGAGGCCAGTAAATAGGAGGAAGTTTAGACAGCATCGTTCCCTGGGGCCCTGGCTGCTTTTAGGTCACAAGCAAGAACTGCTAGCAGAACAGAAACTTGGCTGGGGGAAAAAAATGTTTTTGAAGCTGCTGAGTGAACCTTGCCTCTTTTAGTGCAGCCAATTCCCTTACTGTGATCTCAAAGTGGCAATGGGCAATTTCTGTACTATCTTTGAACAACATTGTCGAGGCCAGGCCACTGGACAGAACTGGAAGGTGGGTCATTCGGGGACTTCTCATGGGGGAGCCTTTTGGAGACAATGGGCCAATCGACACATGTTGCGGAGCACCTCCCCGTGAAGTGGGACACAATGATCTGGAAGGAGGCTTCAGAACCAACCAGTCCATGAGTTTAGACTTGAGGCAGACAACGGGCTTGCGAAACCCACCTGCCAGCTGGGGGTCCTTAGGGTACACATCAGACCACACCTTGGACGCTTTCACTTTGCTGAAAATATCAACACTCAGACCCTTCCTCGATTTCCTTCCAAAAACAAAACCAAACAAACTGCGCTAAGAAGTCTGTGTGCTTAGGAGACAAGCAAAAGCGGAGGTGGGGTGGAGCAAAGCAGAGAGTTTAAAATTAAACCTTGTACATCTTGTGCTCAGTCTTTCTCAGCGTCTGCCTCAGCAGGGACTCTTCACCCATCACCCTGCTCCACGTGGGACCCTCCAGGCTGTGGCAGATCTCTGGCCCTCCTTTCCTCTTGCTGTCTCCCTCCTTCCAGACTTCGCGCTCACCCCTTACCTCCTGACAGCCCTTGGGAACTTCAAATTCTCTTCCTTTTCTATTGCAAAATGATGACCTCTGCCCAGTTTCCACCCCCCAACACAGCTCCAGGCCCACCTTTGAAAACTGGGCTCAACTGAACCTGGCATTTGCTGTCCAGGATGCAGGAGTGGCTGGTTAATGATATCAGTTCTCAGGGCGCCTGGGTGGCTCCGTCGGTTAAGCATCCAACTCTTGATTTCAGCTCAGGTCGTGATCTCAGGGTCCTGAGATCAAGCTGGTGGGGGGTTCTGTGCTCAGCAGGGAGTCTGCTTGAGATTCTCTCTCCCTCTCCCTTGTCCCCCGAGTGCTGACCCACCCACATGCACTCTGTCTCTCCTCCTCCTCTCAAATAAAGAGATCTTTAAAAAAAATAATAAAAATATTTATTATTCTCTCTCTCACACCAGGATCAATTATTATCTCTTCCCTGGTCCCCTTGAGTCTGTCCAGACTATTCCCTTCAGTCCTAAACCAGCCCTCCTAAGACATATCTTCTCCAGCTGACTTCATAGCTGTTGAAAGCCAAAGCTCATCATTTCTCCCCAAAAGTTGCTCTTCCTTCCACGTTGTCAGCCTCTCAACTAACCATCCAGATTCCCAAGCCAGAAAAGCAGTGTCACCTACCACTCTCTCTCCTCAGCTGGCTGCCAAAACTGTTCGATTCTCCTTCTGAATTATTTCTTGGTCAAGAATAATGGTGCAGGGGGGTGCACCAGACAAGTGGTTCAGTGGAGAAAGGCAGCTAAATCGCCATGACTGACTGCCTTATTAGAAACACAAGGAAGGGGAGAAAGGAATTCTCCCAAAAGGATGACGGGCAACCAAGGCACACAAGAGCATCTCAGGAAGGGGTCTGGAGCCATGATGGTCACAGGTATTGAGAGCTAGCTTCTGAAAAGTGTACATAGACAACCAAACCACAATCATAGGTGGAGTTCAGACACCAGTCCTTGGGAGGGGGGTTGGAAAGATTGACCTGGGCGGAGGTGGAGGACGATGAATCCCCAGACCTCAAGGGATTGAGACAGACATCTACTAACACAACTAGAGCTGTATTGCTTTGCTGGAGGGGCCACTGCTAAGAACCACACGGTGGGGGGCCTGAGGACAGAAATTCATTTGCTCAGAGTTCTGAAAGCTGGAAGTCTGAGTTCAAGGTGGTCAGCAGCATTGGTTCTTCTGAGGCTTCTGCCCATGGTTTGTACACAACTGTCCTCTCTCTCTGTCTTCACTTAATCTTTCCTCTGCATGTGTCTGTGTCCTGATCCCCTCTTGCTATAAGGACACCATTCAGTTTGGGTTAGGCACCAGACCAATGGCCCTCTTTTTAACTTAAATTACCTCTTTAAAGGCCTTCTCTCCAAATACACTCACATTCTGAGGTGCTGGGGGTTAAAATGCCAATGTGAATTTGAGGGACACAGTCAGAGAACCAAAGTGTGGGCAGCAGGTCGACATAATGATGAATCTCCTGAGAGGCAGAGCCACTCAGGAACCTTCTTGTGGCCTCCAGCCAACTATGCTCCTGAGGCCCTGCTCTTACATGGCACTTTTATTTTTTAGTGACCAATTTCTGAGACAGATTTGGTTATGGGCTTTGAAGCATCATCAATCATTACAGCAGAGTTAACTCAGACCCCTCCAAACTGTATTCCATTCTCATTTAAAGACTGCAAAGCCTTCTCAGGTCACCTAGAAAGCAAAAGGTCAGCTTGCTTTTGCCACTGCAGTGAGTCACCTGGAACTGTAAGCTTATTTTTTATGCCAAAAAATTCCAACCTTGGGCAATATATTCCTCCATACAACACAGGAAAGTACAACTGAAGAATTTAGATGACTTCTTCAGGCCCTTCATGGTTCTGGAACACTGATCTTCAAGACCTCACATTCACAGGACCATGCTCTCACTGAACACTCTAGGAAAGAACACAGTTCTATACCTCTAGTTTGTTTGCAACTTGGCATTTATTGTGGATTACATCCTGCTGGGCATGGGATCATTTTATTATGATGGATGTGATGTAAGAAGGTGCTTCATGGGGTGCCTGAGTGGCTCAATAGGTTAAGCGTCTGCCTTCCGCTCAGGTCATGATCCCAGGGTCCTGGGATCGAGCCCCACATCGGGCTTCCTGCTCAGTGGGGAGCCTGCTTCTCTCTCTTCCCATGCTTGTGTGCTCTTCGTCTCACTCAAATAAATAAATAAAATTTAAAAAGAAGAAGGAGGAGGAGGAGCTTCACAAAGTAAGAGTGCCCAGGGCCTATGAAGATCTTGAAATAACCATGCTTTGCGGCTTGGGGCGTTCACATCAGAGAGAATTGTAACCACAACTCCCTCCCTCGTAGAGCCTTTGTATTCCGTGGAGATCAAGGTCGCTATGAAACCAACCATGCCTTTGTGAGCCACCTGTAGACTCAGGCAAGGGCACTGACCAAGACTAGTGAGCAGGGAGTCCTACTTCACCCTGCCCTCAGAGGTCTTTCACATTGATTTCCTGTGAAAATGAGTCCCATGGGAGCACACCCAAAATGGACCTGCCTGCCTGGCTGGCAGCCAGCAGCCCCATGGGCGCAAAGGAGCCAGGCAGTAAGTAGGGTAAATGCCTCTGCTGGAAGCAGCCTGTGACACTTCAAGTCCCGGCTCTCACCCAGCCTCCTGCAGGGGGAGAAGAGGAGGCTGTGATGCTGGATTTCCCTGTCAGTCACAGGGAAGCAATTCTTTAGGTCATCCAGTCAAAAAGCCTCCCTGGCAATGAGAAATGAGTCTGAACACCAGGCCATTTAAAAAGATATTTATTGTGAAATGTGGATGCAGCAGCGCCTTCCCAGAATCACGACAGATGCTCAGCATGAATGACACCGGTTAAGTCTAGAGAAGCAGACGGCAGGTACCTGCTATAAATGAGATACGACCTGGAAACCAGCGCTACAAACCACCACCTGGGAGGAAAAAGCTCACACGTGGAGGGCGGGGACACCAGTCCTCAGGGCTGTGGGAAGGGACAATTGAGAGCTCACAGCCCCGGGGAAGACGGCTGACTCCTGGGGCTCCCCAGCCCTGGGTGAAGAAGGAAGGGGCTAAATCCACCACAGCACAAACTGGAGATGCCAGCTTTCATGACTCGTTGCTGGAATGTGCTTCAAAGTGCTCCAGGAAACCAACACTGGGGGACATGAGAAAGAGAGATTGGTGACATGTTGATAATTGCTGAAGCTAGCTGATGGATATTTGGGGGTTCATTACATTATTTTTTTCCAATTCTGTGTAGATTTGGGAATTCTAACATTGAGAACAATTTTTGAAGAAAATAGGTCTTTATCCTGCATTGATGGATCTTATCTCTCTACAGATATATACTTTGAAGCATATGCCATTTCCTAGGCTCTAATTATGTTTTGCAGATATACAGACACACACACATACATGTTTATATCATATATATTGTATGTGTGGACACACATATTCACCAATATTATAATTGCTATATCTATACTCTATGGCATGCCAGGTACAAAGCATACAATTCTTTGTGCACATTATGAAATGAAAATCACATGAGCCAAGGGATTAAGTAAGTCATCCAAAGTCAAAGAGCTACCAAATGCCAACTCCAGGTTTCAAGCCCATCTAAGTTTGACTCTAGAGCCTGGAACTAGAGTGAGCCTGGAACTTCACCCACCCCAACCTACTAACCCCCACACACTGGGGCTTCAAAAAGCCTCAAGCACAAGGCCAACAGAAATGAGTGTCTTTCTGTCAATGAGGCAAGGTCAGAGGAAGCCCAGCCTGCCTGACTGCTTCTACTCTCCGTTCTTGTGTCTCTCCATTACACCACCACCCACTTCCCACGTCTCTTTGGGCAAATCTGTGTGCAACTGAGCCCACCCAAAAAGAGCCATGCAGTGGCTGCTTCTGCATGAGCAGGTGCTTGGCGTTATGTGGCCACCCACTCTCACATGTCTGCATTTGGCTACACAGCAGGACCCCAGAATCAAGTTTAAGAGCCAGAAATGGGGGAGGCAGAGTTTCAAGGTGGCCAAACACCATTACCTTTTAAATAAGATTGTGTTTGATGTTCTATTCATAAAGACAACTGGGTTCTTCTGGAAGCAGACCTTGGGTTAAGAACCCGAGTGCAAGTAGTTTGAGGAGAGCATCTATAGGAAAGTGGGGGCATGAGTCAGGGAAAGAAGCTGTGTGTGACTGGGCAGGCAGCCACCATAGGGAACGCAGGGCTCAGTCCCACTGGGAAAGTCTGGGAGTCTGCGCAGAATATACATCAGAGTTTTCCCACCTGAGACGTGAAGAAGCCAGGAGAGTTATCCTGCAAGTCCCGCCCACCACTGGCTGAACACTGCTCCTGGCATGGGTAACTCTTCAGCGCTTCTAGCTTGTTCCCCTGTGCATGGGCCAGAGCAGGCCCTCAGGTGGAGAGGCATGGATATTTCAATAGGATACTACTGTGCATACTAGAACAGTCAGGCCAAGGGATTTGGACAGGGCAATGATAGCATTTGCTTCACATGAGGGAGAAATTTTAATCCACCTTCACCTACCACTCTCCAGATTAACCAGTGCCCTCTATCCTTTCTGTATATCACATTCTGATGACTAAACCCTTAGGGTTAATATAGAACTTCCTGGTGTGCCCACACATTTCTACCTCCATCAGATGACTCATCTTGGCTTGCCCAGAGTGAGCTGCACTGGTTCTCCACATTAACTGACCTTTCAAACTAATTAACTTCGGTTCAATACTGTCATATACTAGGGCTTCTACTACTGCTACTACTACTGCTACTACTACTACTACTCACATACACACACTTGTGTTTGTCTATGTCAAGGTCAATACAGCATCATTAATAAGAACTATACTACTAGACTACACTATAAGCTCTTTGACCTTTGAGATCACCACTGCACACCCACACCTAGAATAGAACCTGTCACTATAGAAATAATACATACTTAAGGAATGAATTAATTAATGCTACAGCAAATTCCTTGGTATATAAATTTGTGCCCACAATTATTTCCCTAGGATAGACTTCTAGAAGTAGAATTACCTAAGTCATCTGCCCAGAATTTAAATATCTCACTTATAACAATACCAAAATAGTTGTCCATCCCAAGTAACTGGTACTACCATAAAAACATTCCTTAGCCCCTAAAATCATTGATACATACACACATACACACACTCTTGGCTTCCATCAAGTGTTAAAAGAAATCGTCTTGTAGAACTGGTTACACTGCCATAGCAGGAATGATGCTGAAAAAAAAAAAAAACAAAACAAAAACATTCTACACACTGCCCCTAGGTGAAGGTCCCTCCTGTTTCCAGGTTCTTCTGTAGAAATGACATAATCTTTAAAATCTCTGACCTAAAAGCTACTCAATGAACAGTGTCTCCCTTTTTCCTTTGGTTAGTAGGAAGCTCAAAGTCAAATTTGAAGATTATTCCCAATCTTTTGTATGATTCCTCCAGGTGTGAATTTTTTAATTCTTATGTACATTTTCCCATGCTATTCCATGTAAGTTTTTTTGTAAGCTGATTTAAAATCCTTTGTAGAACAGGGCAGGATATAAATGAAGCCAGACAAAAAGATAACAGTTTCCTACTCTGCTAGTAGAGAGAATTCTACTGTGGGTTTACAGTCAGGCCTCAAAAGCCCACCTGCTTCCCCCAAATATAGGGCCTCAGCAATCATCTCCTGAGAGAAGGTTCTCAAAGTCTCAGCCTTGGCCCCACTCCTTCTCTCTCTGTGACAAGTCCTCCTGGACCTCGGGACCTCCACTTCCTCAAGTTGAGGTCTCCATCTGACCTCCAGAGTCTTCCAGCTGCGTGAACACCCGTTCAGAGTGACTTCATAGAGCAGATGGCCAATTAGCCTCCCATGGGTCCAGTAATTTGTGGGTGAGAACATGAGGACCTGACCAGGTCCCATGGTGTGGTGGGGCCACTACTGAGGAAGCCAACATCAAGTCCCTCAGCACCCTCAGCTTTGACTGACCCCACTGGTGACTTAGCACGGTGTTTCCCAAAGTTAACAAAAACAGAGATTCTCAGTCTCCTTTGCTGCAGATTCTGATTCAGCAGGACTGGACTGATCCTAGAAACAAGGTCATTAACTTACAACTGAGTAATTCTGAGAAACAATCACCCAGCAGAACCACAGATCAAGAAGTCGGGGGAGGGTGGTCCTAAATCACCTGGTAGCTCTCAAGGCCATTCAGTTTCCATCTTAGCCCAGATCAACCCATCTGCTGATTATGTACTCACTCCTCTTATCCCACTGTACCCCCATCAACTAGGGTAGATTTTCTCATCTGCAGCACTGTTGACATTTTAGACTGAAAGACTGTTTGTAAAGGGGGCTTCCTTGTGCACTGCAGGACATTTAGCAGCACTCCTGGCCACTCCCACAAACTCCAGGAGCAGCTCCTCTACCCCTGTTGTGTCAACCAAATATGTCTCCAAATTTTGCCTTATGTCCTGAGAGGGGAGCAAAATCATCCCCCCCCCCCATTGAGAACCACTCAACTATGGTGACCAACCAAGTTTGGCCAGGACTTTTTGGATTTACCATTAAAAGTCCCATGTCCTGGGAAATTCCCTTAGTTTTTGGCAATTGACACCACTGCTCACCCAAAACACATTCCCTCTGAAGGCTGGGGGTAGGTAGCTCATGTGTCACTGAAAAGCCCTTAGTTCTTCAGACACTCAAGTTCAGACCTCAACTGTGTAAGAGACCTTGGAAATGGGGATATGAATAAGAAGATCTTCAAGACATCCCACTTAAGGGACCCAGAGAGGTCTGAGCACCCACCTCACTAGATTATGAGTTCCATAAGGGCAAGAGACCAGGTGCCTCCTTCCCTGATGATACCCCACTGCCCAGCAGAGAATATATAAAACATGGTCAGTGAGTACTACTGATAAAAGTGGTGATGAGTAAGTAGATGGATGTATAGATTGGACAGACGGCTAGATGCATAGTTGCATGGATGGACAGATGGGAATACAACTCTAAGGGACTACAATTAAGTTATCTAATCTTTCTAAGATCCAGCACATCCCTATCCACAGAATGTGGGTAATAATACCTTCTATGGAAGGCTTCTGGGAAGACCAAATGATGAAATGAACGGCTGTGTGTGGTTTCCAGGATCAAATGCTTCATGCAGTACCTAGCCCATAGTAAATGCTGGCTCCCTCCTTTTTCTGGGGCTCAAGAGAACTAATTAAATTTAATTAAATGATCTGAAACATGAGAAGTGATATGAGAGGCCCCACAATGCCCACAACACAGACAAGCAGGGACAAGGATGATTGCAAACTCTTATCTTTTATTTCTATCTCCTGGTCATAATTTCAAATTGTTCATAATTCAGATAATGGACCCAATAAATGAGATCCCACAATGTCCTGCCAAGCGTACTTTGTCTTACATGCCCTGGCACCTGGGAACCTTTCATAACCAGCCCTCTACACATTAGGCTATTTCTGCTTCTGAACCATTTGGACCCTCTCACCACCCAAACCACAAGGAGTTAATCTTCCCATCCACTCTCAAACCCAGAAGAAGATGAGAAGAGCAGAAGGCAATAGCCCAGCCTTTCCTCAGCAGTTTCAACCTGGGGACTTGTCCCTTGGCTCAGCCATGAGGCCTCTGACCCCATATCCTTTTCAGGATCAGCAGGTAACCTTGGTTTTTGAAGCCTATTTTCTTGAGAGAGAGAGAGAAAAAAAAAAAAAAAAACAGACATATGAACTGATTAAGCATGAATTGAAAAATAAGTTCAAGAGTCCCTCAAATTCCAGGACTCAAGGAGGTAAAACAAGGGATAGCCAGATAGAAATATTATATCCCATTGAGGGGTCAGAACAAAGGGATTTGCAAGGCTGAGCTTCTCTTCCCATGCACACTCCTTACTTCTGGAGGGTGGTTCCCGTATGATCCCCACCCTCCTCTAGAGCCTCCTCTCAGCCATTCTCCTCACTGCCATCACTAGGCTGCTGTCCTTTGCTGCCAAGCCTTCTTCTCTCAATTCATGAAACACCCTCAGATCCTTCCCACCTCAGGCTTTCATGTATGCTATTGCTCTGCTTGAAACTTTCTTTTCATGTCCCATACAGAGCACATGAAACACATCACTTCCTCGGGAGAGCCCTTTCTGATGCCCACCTGACCCCAGATAGGGAGCACTAAACATTTTTCCATTGTAGATTTTATTGTATTATAATTTAAAATGTTTGTGGAATAATTTGTTTGATGTTTACAATAGGCTAAATGGTATCCCCCACCCCAAATTCATGTTGAAGCCCTATTCCCCAATGTGACGGTGTTTGGAGATGGGGGTCTCTGGAAGATAATTAGGTTTGGATGATGTCATGAGTGTGGGATGCCTGTGATGGTATTAGTGTCCTTATCATAAGAGGAAGAGAGACCAGAGCTCTCTTACATGTGTGCCCTCTGCCACAGTGAGAAAGTGGCAGGAAGAGTGTCCTCACTGGGAACTGAATCTGCCAGCACCTTGATTTTGGACTTCCAGCCTCAGAACTGGGAGAAATAAGTCTCTGGTATTAAGTCACTCAGTCTATGGTACTCTGTTGTGGCAGCCAGAGCAAACCAAGTTAATGTCTGTTGCCCAAGACAGACCAAGTCTGTCTTGTTCCTGCATCACACAGCCTCACAACACACTGGTGGCACATCTGAACTGGAGAAGTGGAAGAGGGTTTATTTAAACAAAGGAGTAGGTGTAGGGGCAGGAACCCAGATTTACTGCCTTCGTCTTGAATGGAGGAAGGGAGGGCTCATTAGGGGAGCCACAAAGGAGAGAGTTGTGTCGAATCAGCCCCCTTGAGAGAAACAGTAATTGCCAGTCATGGAGATGTGAGGCGACCACAGGGAGGAAGCCAGAGGAAGAAGTAACTGATCCCACCCTTCCTTCGCCTCCTGATCTCCTGCTAGGACACCCTTTTGGCCCAACTAGTAACCAGAGGGCACTGGAGCCTGATGCTACCCATACAAGTCAGGCTTCCAGGGCCAGAGCATGCTGAAAGAGGTTGGAGAGTGGGTCTGGTAGAAGGGGCAAATGGAGGCTATCTGGAACATTCCTCTAGCCCTGGGTACAGTTCTGAACATAAGTGTGAAATCAGTATTTGTTAAGTAAATGACCACCGTGACCCCTAAACCTTCTCTCCTGTGCCTCAAGTCTGTCTGTAGAGGCAGGTCCTGAAGATTTTGTGTTCCCTCCTCCTTTGCTTTGAAGGAGAAAGTGCAGAAATGATTCTCATACTCCTGTCTTGCTACCATGTGCCTTTTGATAATCCATATCATTTTGATGGAACAACCACAAGACCTGCTACCTGTTCCAAAGCCATCTGGTTAGTGCCTGCCTTGTCTTAGGTGCCTGTCTCTGAGACAACTAGTCCACATGTCTGTTCCATAAGAATACATTCTAAAAAGGCCAGATTCTCTCCTTGGAGAGATCTGATTTCTTCCCCGTCCCTCACCTCCTATTCTCTCAATACTTTATTTGAATACATTTCTCTATCCAGGACATAGCATGTGAAGGCCAATCTGAGATTCAGAGCATGGTAGCCATGAAAATAGATGGCTCAGATCTCCCCCACTATGGGAACACAGTTGATGGACAGCCCCAGCTGCCACCTGTCTGGCTGCATCACATTCATGCTGAGGCTTATGCTTCTCTTAGGCTACTCCACTCAATGATTGAGAACAGCACACTACGACGTCAGCCCATCCCTCAGAGCATGGGACTCCTCTAAGGAGTGACTTTAGCTTGAGGACTCCTCATTGTCAGCCTGACCTAAATGTTCTTATATCTGTGCTGTGATCTGAGGCTTTTCTTGCCCTGTTCTCTTTCCTTCCTACTCTCCTTTCGCAGGTGTCAGGCATGGATTAAATCTGAAGTCTTGTCCTGCCTCTTCCTGCTTCCTCTCCCTTATCATGCCTTTCACAGGCCATCCCCCAATAAATCTTCCACTTGTCTGATCCCATCTTAATGTCTGCTTCTTGGAGATCAACACTGGCACATAGAAACTGGCAGTTTGCCAAATTAAATAGGCTACTGGTGTCTAAAGGCAAGTGTTTGCTTGAGTTTGCAGGCCTCTCAATGCAAGAATGTTTTCATTTATTTTATTTATTTTATTTTTTATGAAAGCAGACGATGAGATTTAGAGTTTAGGGACTGGTGAAAGCAAGCTGATGGAGGGTATGACATGAGTACAGTCTCTCTACCCAACCTTAGGAGTTGTTTTGAGCCTCACAGAAGAAGGGGTGATGGCCAAAAGTTGAAGGAGTTGAATTCAGAAGAGATTGGTAAGTTACGCATAAACCATCCTACTGGGAGGTCTGTACAAATAATGTGGTAGAGTTTGGGGGAGGTGAGAAAAAGATAGTCACATACACAGTTGGCCACAGACCACAGGGCAGCAGCAGAAATAGCTATATGTCTAGCGGATCAGTGTTTTCATGGAAAATTGTATTGGTTAGCTCTTCTGCATAACAAAGCATCTCCACACTCCCAAATATTTATTATCTTAAAACAGTACTCACTAATTATTATTCATGTGTCTAGAAGTCAGGTGGACTTTATCTGATCTAGGCTGGGATCCACTGTGGCACCTCAGCTTCATATAGTTCTCCTCTGCCTTGTACTACTTGGCTAGCCAGGACACATTCCTCTCATGGCAATGGCAGAGGAACAAGAGTACAAGTAGAAATGTGTAAGCCCTCTTAAGGTCACTTCCACACATATATCATTGAACAACACAAGCCAGATGGTCAAAGATTGAGGGAATACACTCCACCTATAATGAAGCCATTGCAAAGTTGTAGATGCAAAAAAGAGTGGAGAATCTCCTACCAGGACTCTATCAATAAAGGTAGACAAGGGTTGCATAAGGAGGCCACCAGAGAATGAACAATAATTATTTGTGCCAGCACCTATGAGAAACATTTCCACCCTGGAAATGACCCAAACTAACTGAAGAAACCTTTGAATTGGGACATTATCTTTAATGTAACCTCATTAGAGGGTAAGAATCCCCTCTGCCTTGGTTTCTCTGCAATGCTCACAGCTCTCCTTTCTTCTGAATGTCAGCTTTCTATCATCCTCATGCCCTTCATGGTAGCAAGAGGGCTGTAGACAGATAAGAAAATATTCCCTCAATCATCCTAGAATGGCCCAAAGTTGCCCATGGAAAAGACAAACCAACTGTGGCCAGGTAAAGACACGTGTGGACTATCTCAGGGCTTCATTACTCTGTCAGATAACAGTCATTACAGCGAGAATGAGATTACACTGTCAGTCCCCCTCAAAGCTCATATTTGTTATGAGAGAAAGCATGGATGCTCTTAGGAAGTGAATGGGAAGTGGAAAAAGCAGGCAACCAGTGCCCATTAGAAGCAATCAACAAACATATTCCCTATCCTCATGGAGCTTAGAGTCTAGCTGAGATGAGAGTAAGTAAATATATCATTATAAACTGGGGTAAGTGCTACAAAGAAAAGAGATGAAAAGGTTGCTATTGGGACCAGTAACTGGGGACCCCCGAAAACAATACAGAAGGCTGAGAGGTAAGGGTGGGTAGGATAAACTAGGTGGAAGGGGTTGTATGTGGGAGATAAGGGAGTGGCATGGTTAGAGTATCCCAGGAGTAGGAACAAGCTCCGGGACCAAAGGGATCATGACACTGGGAGCTGGGAGAGCGCCAGTGTGGCTGGACCCCAGAGATGGGGAGGGCAGATGTGAGTTATGGAGCTGAGGGGTCAGAGGGGTCCAGGCCATGCAGAAAAGCCTAAGCCTTCATGAGATGTTTGATTTTCATCCTAAGAAAAGATGGAACCCTCAAAGGTCTCAAGTAGAGAAGGGATATAACTTGACTTCTGTTTCTTTCACTCCTGTGCACTTTGGAGAATGGGCTGGAGTTGACAAGAGTGGAAACAAAGAGGCCTGTGACAACAGCTGTCATCCAGGCAAATGAAGCTGGGGGGTTGCAGATGGCCAGAAATACGTAGATCTGTTTGAGAAGCAAAATCAACAGGACTTGGTGAAAGATCAGAGAGGAAGACCAACTTAGTAAGCTCTGAACTCTAAGTACATTCTTATTTTTCTATGACCTTTATTTAATGGTCTGAGGAAGCCATAGAGTTTGTCCTGGCAGCAGAGTATGACATAGACTCCAAGCTCAGATACACCTGACATTGCCATGAACTTTCTCACTCAGCCAGCTCAGTGTGGTGTTAATTAAATAGGATTGTGGAATCCCAGAGACCTGGATTCCAATTCCATCTTTGACCCTCATTCACTAGAGAACTGGGGTGACCTGTTCTAACCTCTTAAGCTTCAATTTCCAGATCCATAAAATGGGGATTGTAATACCCTCCTCTTGGGGTGGTCTTGATCTGAGTTGATTCAGGCAGATGATATTTTGCAAAGGGTAAAGGACTAAAAAAATGCTGGTTCAGTTGGTACATTTATAAGAAAAATTGTTCTCTTATGAGAGTACATTTATCTAGCACATTGGTTTCTGGCAACGGCTAGTTCTATATTTACTCATCCCAAAAAAGGGAAATTGCTTCTTGGGCCTTTGTTGTGATGTTACATACCTACATATGTAGGGGACAAAAACCTCCTTTGTGACTTGACAGTGCAACCATTTCAAGAACAGCACAAAGTATCCTATTTTGGGGACAGTTCTCACCACTCAGAAAACCTATCATCAATGACCTGTCTACAGTCCTCTTTGATAGATTACACAGGTGTTGAAGCCACAGGGGAGCAAATGTTCAATGCACAATGGGATCAAAAGGCCAAGTGAAGGGTGGGGTTTGTCCCAAGCATAGGCTTGGTGTCAGAAGGGCAGCATTTCAATTGGAGATGCCTACAAACAGTTAGGCAAAAAGGAAAATTCATTGACACAAAAAAGACCAGAGTTATAGCAGACTGAGGTGTGCCTGGATTCTGGGATTTGAACAATGTCGCCAGTGTCTCTCTGTCTTATACTTCTGCTGAATTGGCTACAACTCAGACACACTTTGCTTTCATGCCCTCCTGGGTTCAAGCCCAGCAGAAAAGAGAGAAATGCCCTTCCAGGTAACTCCTGGGCAAGTCCTGGACTTCACTCTGATTGCCCAACCTGAGTCACATGCTTATCCTCAACCCTTCAGTTGGCCAGAAGGTCAGAGCTATGCTGTTTGAGTGGTCCTAGATTGCATGCCTATCACTGTAGAAGGGAGATGGGCCCCCAAATACCTGGACTAAGAATGGGGAAAAAGATTAAACCCAAAGAGAAATCAGAGACTACTGTGGAGGAGTGATGCTGGGAATTCCCTACAGATGGCATGGGTTTGGGGGTTCCCCAACCAGCCTTGTCTTGGCCTCTCACTTCAATTTTGGCCCCCCCTCATCTTACTACACTCAAAATCAAGTACATTCACTTAGCAATGTGTGCTGGTATTCCCCTTACACTTTATTTTTTTATATATTTTATTCAAATTCAATTTGCCAACATATAGTATAACACCTAGTGCTCATCTTATCATGTGCCCTCCTTAGTGCCCATCACCCAGTTACCCCATCCCCCCACCCACTTTCCTTCTGTACCCTTTGTTTGCTTCCCAGAGTTAGGAGTCTCTCATGGTTTGTCTTCCTTTCTACTTTTTCCCCACTCAGTTTCCCTCCTATCCCTTATATCTTCCTCACCCAGTCATCCTCTGCTCTTCACAATATCCTTCAGCACAGGGAATGTAGCTTTCCAGAAAAATATGATTTCTAGATGTTGACATCTTTTCTTATGCCATTTGTCCTTTCTGTTCCATTCCTCACCCTCTCTGTCCTGTGTCCGGAAGCTGACTTCTATAGAATGCATCACTGGGGCTCCCTTTCTGAATTAGTCCTTATTGCTGCTCTACCAAATGACCACAAAATTCCTGGCTCAAAACAACACTGACCTGTTCTTTTACAGTTCTGGAGGTCAGATGTCCACAAGGAGTCTCATGGGGCTAGAATCAGTCACCAGGTCTTGCTCCTTCTGGAGGCTCCTGGGGGAGAATCCATTCCTTGCTTCTTCCAAATCCAGAGGCCACTGGTATTCCTTGGCTCTTGGCTACTTCCTTCTTTTTTCCCTCCATGTCAGTAATACCTTCCTCTCCTTCTCTGCCTACAAACTACTCACATTTCCCCAAACTTAAAATGACCTTTCAACCACCTAAAAATACCATAGTATTGCTTCCTTCCTTACCCCACCAACCTTCCTAAACAAGTGATCTGCATGCATATGCACACTATGTCTCTGAACCGGGTTTCTTCTCCTCCCTGAAAGCTCCGGAAGTTCCCCTCTGAAGGTCATTCAGGACATTGTATTTCGCAGACCTAGTCTCTGGCTTCCCCTGTTGACTTCTGCTCTATCTCTGGAGTCTGAGATATGAAACTTCACCCGTATCTTCTGTTCCTTGCACATCTGGGCCCCTCCCTGATGGACTGATCCATCCTGCCTCTCACTTCATCATATGTCATCATCTGTGAGCTCAAGACTCTGGTAGCTTAGAGTCCTATCTGCACCTGCCCCTTGGTCATCTCCAACCTGGACAATCCAGGGTCCTCACCACCTGCCGGATGGAACTCCTCTTCCTGCCACTGTTCCCTGTCCCATGTTGCTAATTTCCATCTGGGACATTCCTGACATTTTATGGATGTAGTTCTATGAGGTTAAACCCCAGGACTCTGTGGATCCCTCCTGGCTTCTCTTCCCTTGGTGTTATATGCACTGCTCTCAGGCTGACAAGCTGCCCAGATGATAGTGGATGGTCAATTCACCTGAAGGAAGGTTTTTATTTATTTATTTATATTTTTTTGTCTTAGATTAGCTTTATTTTTTTTAATAAATTTATTTTTTATTGGTGTTCAATTTACCAACATACAGAATAACACCCAGTGCTCATCCCGTCAAGTGCCCCCCTCAGTGCCCGTCACCCATTCACCCCCACTCCACGCCCTCCTCCCCTTCCACCACCCCTAGTTCGTTTCCCAGAGTTAGGAGTCTTTTTTTTATATATATAAAGATTTTTATTTATTTATTCATGAGAATGCACAGAGAGGAGAGAGAGAGAGAGGCAGAGACGCAGGCAGAGGGAGAAGCAGGCTCCATGCACCGGGAGCCCGACATGGGACTCGATCCTAGGTCTCCAGGATCGCGCCCTGGGCCAAAGGCAAGCGCCAAACCACTGCGCCACCCAGGGATCCCGAGTTAGGAGTCTTTATGTTCTGTCTCCCTTTCTGATATTTCCCACACATTTCTTCTCCCTTCCCTTATATTCCCTTTCACTATTATTTATGCTGAGTGAAGTAAGTCAATCGGAGAAGGACAAACATTGTATGTTCTCATTCATTTGGGGAATATAAATAATAGTGAAGGAAGGTTTTTAAAACATAGATCTCCAGACCTCATGCATGAGCCACTAAATTAGAATCTCTAGGAGTAAAATCCAGGCATCTGGATTACCAAGTTACCCAGTAATGGATATGTGGCACTTAGGAAATCCTGGTTTAAACAACTTACCAAGGGGTGCCTGGTGGCTCAGTTGGTTAAGTGTCTATCTTTGGCTCAGGTCATGATCCCAGAGTCCCAGGATGGAGCCCCACATCAGGCTCCTTGATCAACAGGAAGTCTGCTTCTTCTGCCCCTCACCCTGCTTTGTCTCTCTCTCTCTCCCTCAAATAAATAAATATTTTAAATAAATAAATAATCTACTGATAAGGCTTCACTGTCCAGGACACTTTTACACTAAATGTTCCATTCCATTAAATAAAGAAAAATAAATCAACAAAACAAAGCAAGCAAAATAGTTTGTAATCCTATAGATTATATCCACTACCCTTCTTTGAAGTGAGTGCTATATGCCCGATAAGACAAAGCTTCACTACGTTAACTGGACATTCATTTAACTGAATTAATTCCTGTGTCCAACTCAAATGACCCATTTGGCAACAATAGCCAATTTACAGGGGGTGTTAGGGTGAGAGGAGAAATGAAGAATTAAAAGGACAATTATAAATTAAATTTTTATCAAACAAAAACCTCAAGTAAGATAAACAGAATGGAAATCTTCAGAACAGGATTTCAGGGTATGCAAAGACCTATGGCCAAGTTGGTTAGATACCTTTCTAACTAGCCTTTCATTGCTTTCAACCTTATTAGCTTATTTTTGTTTTCCCAAGATTTACCAGATACAGTTTCTCTTTGTGAGCCACCCAAAAGCTTGAGAATGTTCTCAGGCTTGAAGACATGTTCATTTTGAAGGTAATATTCCATCTACCACTTTTTTAAGAGCTCTCTCCAAACTTTTCTCTCTATAAATAACTCAAGTGGACTTTGGTACTTGTTTTCAGCCTCTCAGAAAGAAATATTCCATGCTTCCTTCTAATTTCCATGGTTATTCTTCCTCCAGGGTTTAGACAAATAAAGGGGAAAAAATCCTAATACAGTTATCTATATATATAACCTCTAAGTTTTGGACTCTAACCAACTCCAAACTTCAGAAACAGGGAGCTGAAGTTGCCCTAGGCCAATTAGCAATAAATCAGTCTCTTGCCTTCTTCTGGGCCTTGGAAGACTATCAAGGACATTGTCTTAATCTACTGTAACAAATACCACAGACTTAAACAATAAACAAGTTATTTCTCACAGTCTGGAGGCTGAGAAGTCCAAGATCAAAGTGCCAGCAGATTCTGTGGCTGGTGAGGACCTGCTTCCTGGATCACAGATGATCATCTTCTTGGATCCTCACACAATAGAAAGAAAACTACCTAGCTCTCTGGCCTCTTCTTCCAAAGGTACCAATCCCATTCATGAGGACTCTACCCTCATGACCTAATTACCTCCCAAAGACCCCACCTGCAAATGCCATCACATTGGAATGAGGATTCCAACATAGGAATGTGGGGGGACACATTCAGTCCATTGCAGGCAATGTCTGTCTACCTGTGCTCTGACAGTGTCCTGGCCTGGAGTCCCCTGTCACTTCTGTCTCCACATCTAAGCTGTGTCATGAACCCTAAGACTCTTGGGTGGGTGCCCACCCAGGACAAATGAGGCTGGGGACACAGATGTGCTTGGAGCTGGAAGCATGCCTCTCCCCTCCAATGCAGAGCAGACCACAGAAGAACTCTGGGGGTAGAAGGAGTGTCTGTCTCTTATGCAAAGCACCAGGGAACACTGGACTCCCAGCCAACATCTGCACCATCTTGTTCGCCTCTTGCAGGTGATAGAGAAAAGGTGCTGCTGTGATAGATTCTGACCCATTGCTCTCTTTTGTTACAGGTGAGAATTACCTCCAACTGGAGAATGTGCTGCCCTCTAAGAGAAAGCCTGTCAGAAGTTTGTCATACTGACTCCTTCCTCTAGGATGGTGTCTCTCCAACTTCATCCAGGTGAGGCCTGAGGATTCAAGAATTCCCACATTTGACTGAACCTTCAACATTGTTTCAGCAAGGGACAGAGGCAGGGTTCCTGATTCTCTTTCCATGGGTGCACATTAGTCAGGGCTCTTCAGAGAAGTAGATGACTTGTAAAATTAACCATCACAATGGGGCACTTCCACTTTGGAATCACAAGTCTTTTAACATAAAGCAGCTTCAAGGGGGCATATGAGAGTCCTATTCAGCAAACAGATGCTTGCTAGAGTTTGCCTATACCTTCAGAAGGAACATGAAGTAGGCATGTCCTCTTCTCTCATGCCACTCACTGTTTCTTTGAGAAACCTGTCCCCAGCCCATGAGGAGGACTTGTGGGTTTGTCCGTCATGGCACCCTGCCCCACGTCCCATGTGAACCAGGTTGACAAACTATCTTTCCTACCCATGATGGGCAGAATAATGGCTTCCCAAAGGAGCCACATCCTAATCCCCAGAACCTGTGAAGATGTGACCTCACATGGCAAGGAGGAATAAAGATTGCAGACGGTATTAGGGATGCTAATTAGCTAACCTTCAGCAAAGGACAGTAACTTGTATTAGCTATGTAGGCTCAATGTAATCACATGTGTTCTTAAAAATGGCAGAGGGAGACAATTGGAGAAAGAGATGTGAGGATGGAAGCAGTGTCAGAAAGATGCTTCCTTGCTGGCTTTGAAGATGAAAGGGGGCCCCAAGCCAAGGAATGTGTGCAGCCTCTAGAAGCTGGAAGAAGCTGGAAACAGATTCCCCACTAGTACCTTCAGGAGGAATACAAGCCTGCCAACCCCTTGATTTTAGCCCAGTGCGACCTGCATCAGACTTTTAAAATACAGAACCATAAGATAATAAGTTTGTGTTGTTTTAAGCCACCAAGTTTGTGATAATTTGTTACAACAGCAATGGGAATCTAATACACTAACCTATCTTCTAAGAACAGGGATTGGCCCAAGAATGGACTTGAGATCCAGGGGCCAAACAAGAATCTTTCCTGAATTAGTATCTGGCCACTGGAAAGGGAACTCCCTCCCCTGCTGAGGTTGTCAGCTGGAGGATAAGCCATGGGCTCTCAATGGGTTGCCTAACTGCATAATTAAGCCAATATTCAAAGACAGGCCAAGTTGATGAGAGAGAGAGAGAGAGAGAGAATGATATTCTGAAATATCTCTTGAACCTCTAGATCCAACCATGCCTGAAACACCCAACCTTCCCAGTTACAATACCTAGTGAATTATCTTTTGGGCTTAAGCTAAACTGAACTGGGCATTTATCATTTGCATCAGAAAGAGTCCTACAAACATGGGATGCCAGTAGTAAACTGGTCCAGTGATTCTTAGCTTTGTGTGTGTGTGTGTGTGTGTGCGGGGGGGGTGGTCATAGATTCCTTTAAAATTCAGAAAATATGAATAGACATGACCTTTGTTAAGAACAAAACTGCTTAGGTCCAAATCTGGGCTCCCGCAGTGCCTAGACTCCAGATCCACAGAAACTGAGAGAACACAGCCATGTTGTTTTATGCCACTAAGTTGTGGTGATTTGTTACATGGCAGTAGATAACTAATACACCAGCTTTTATCATCCTAGAAGTTTCTGAGTGTGAGTCATGAGTCTGTGAAGCTGGGAGCTGCCTCAGGCTTTGATGGCCCACTTCCCATGCAAGAGGCAGGAGATGTTGGTTTGAGGTGGCCTGTGGATTTTCTTTTCATCATACTCCTAGACAAGGCACCGTTTTCAGACTCCCAAACCAAGTGCCACAGCTTCTGTGCCATGCTGCAAGCTGTTCTCTGCTTCCTGAGACTTCCACCTGTCAGATATCTCAAATAATTCTACAATTAGAGGGAAGAGTGCAGTTGTGGTTTTGTTTTCTCAGCAGCCATTCACTCTCTTGTGGTAACAGCAACCTCAATTTTCCTTTGGAAGGACATGCTTTTTCTGATTCTCAATCCATTGACTTGGGAGAGGATAACCTCCACCACTCCTAACCCACTACCCGTTTCCAGAAGTAAGCACATGACACTGGTCTGACAATTAAAGTAGAGATGGGAAAATTGTGGCAGAGGAGGATTTGGTGGGAGGCGGGGAATGGGGGCTATCGGAAGCTCTGTTTGGACATGTCAGCGTTTGAGAAACCTCTCAGACATCTAAGTAAAGACACTGCAAAGGCGGGTGAATATTCCAGAGTAGAATCCAGGGCAGAGGTCCAGGCTAAGGATATAAATTGGCAAGGCAGCAGCAGCATATGGTTAGCATCAGAACTATGAAGTTGGATGAGATCACCTAGGAAGAGAGTATGGGTAGAAAGGAGAAGAGGCCCAAGGCCCAAGCTCTGCAGGCTGTGAGCCTTTAGATAGCTAAAGAATTATGGTTACTCAGCACAGAAGACTGACCACCCAGCAATGGGAGGAGGATCAGGGGAGGAGGTTGTCCCCAATGCCAGAGAAGAAAGCACATCAAGGAGAACATGACCAACTGTGTTCAGTACTATCAGATAAGGTCTCAGAAAAGGCCATTGGATTTAGCCTCAAGGTCACCCCTGGAAACCTGAAGTGCACTTTCAGTGGAGGAGCAGAGGTACAAAACCCTGATGAGAGTGGGTTCAAAATAAGTGGGATGAGAGAAACTAGAAGCAGCAAGTATTATTCAAAGACTTCCTTGAACCCATCAAGCATTTCTTTTTTCCTTAAGCTACTGTGAACTGCTTTTTATTGCTCATAACCAAAAACATCCAGCTAATGGAGGAGGGAGGCAGGAGGCAAATACCAAAGAAAGGTACTAAATACACACTATATGCCAGGAACTTCATACACATTGTCTCCTTTCATATATGTATATAATCACCCTATAAAGCAGGTGTTCCTTATCCTCATTTTAATGAGAAAGAAACTGAGGCCCAGAGAAATTAACTACCCTTGCATTCAAAGTGGCATTCAAACCCACCTTTGACTCTAGATCCCACAGCACACCTGGTGGGGCATGAGGACAAATATTACTGAAGGAACCAGAGAGTCACTGAGGCTCTATTTTGGATTAAGGTATGCACCAGTGGTTCTCAAACTTCAGAACCACCTGGAAGGCTTGTTAAAACCAGGCTGCTGGACTCCAGATCAGCACTGGATAGGGAAGAGGGAAGAGTCTGCATTTCTAAAGGGTTCCAGACGATGTTGACACTGCTGGTCCAAGGACCACACTTTGAGGACTGTGGATTTATACCATCAAACTCCCTTGCTCAGGTTTAGGGTCCCTGAAGAGCCCCATTCAGAACTCAGATCTCTCAGTCCAGCTTATCTCCAAGCTATGAGAGGGAACCTCACAGTACTAGACCAGACTCCTTCAGCCTCTTCCTTTGAATCCCTGCAGTCACATGTGACAGGGCAGTCACATGGCAGGCACTTAGTTTAAAATGTCTTGTGTTAAGGAAAAAGGTCTTGTATTTAAAAAGACTCCCCATATTTATCATCATATAGTCTATAACCATTTATAGTCATGATTATCGATGTGAGACACAGAACTCCCTAAATTCCACTCTTTCAGAACCATGGTTTCTTTGGGAAGTTTGACCAACGTGTAATCAAGGTGGAATACATCTCTCCAGGGCCTTCAGGTCAGGCTGCTACAGATAGGACTATCCTGAAATTCACAGCCATTTCCTCCGGCCTGCAGCCTCTGTAGAATGATGTGGAGAACAACCCACATCCCTGACACTTCCTGCCCAGATCATAGTTTCTGACCCTAGAACTATATGCCTGCTCTTGTTGGACCCTGCCCTTCCTCACACCACCACGGAGCAGGGTTGGGTGTCTGCATCGATAAGGGACAGAACAGAGCATTGACCTTGAAGTTAGACACATTTCAATTCTACTCCAAATTCAGCCAAGTAGTATCTGTGTTCCCCCAAGCAAATGACTTGACCTCCCTGAGCCTGCTTCTTCTTCAATGAAACAGAGACCAAAAAAAAAAAAAAAATCTAATAGGTTGCTGGAGTGAATCATTAAAATGGTTTGTAAAATGCCCAGCATAAAGAATGGTTATTAACAGAGTTGTTTAATCATTCATTTAACAAGTATGTTAAATCATTCATTGAACAATTATGTTCGAGGCTCTGTGCTAGGAGCTGGGAGATCATCGGCGAAGAAAGGAAACAAAAATTCCTGCCCCTCCTAGAGCTTAAGTCTGGTGGGAACAGTCAGGCCATTAGCATTATTACAGGACATGAAAAGGAGCTAAGTTTTTTGGAGAAGAGATGGGGCCCACCTTAGCAGGAAGTTTGCAACTGTTAATAGGATGGTCAGAGAAGGCCTTGTGGAGAAGATGTTCTTTGAACAAAGATTTGAGGAGATGAGGTGTGGGCCATGTACTCTGGGGCAAGAGTACCTGAGGCAGAGAGAACAGCAAACACAAAGGCCCTGAGATGGGGCATTCTGCATGGGTTTGAAGATCAGCAAAGAGGACGGAGTGTGCAAACAGAAGAGGATTAGCAGTGAGGTCAGGGCGTAATTATGTGGTTTTTTATTAATGGAAGCTATAAGCCAAAGGTAAGTCACAGCTGCCGTAAGTCAGTTCGCCTAGTGACAGCTACTAAGAGTCACATTTTAAATAATTGTGACGTTTCACACATGACACAGCAGCCCTTGGTAAGCACACTTATGTGATGGGGTCTTTCCAATTGTAGTCAAAAGTGACCTTCACTAATATCGATAAAACCCAGATTCCCCAAGGATAGAATGGGGAAACGAATCTCAATGAATCTCCATGTGGGTAGGGGCAGCTGGATCTCAGCTCTTGAGCCCAGACCCCTGCCTTCCCATGGGGATCCGGCACCGCCACCAGCATTCTGGCCACTAGGGGGCGCTGCTTCCCATTTAACGCTCTTCTTGGCCTTAATAATGAGGAACCTTAGCTCATCGGGGTCAAGGCTGAATGAAGTATGTTTATGAAGGTTTGCAAATACCAGGGAAGAGCAAAGGGGATCTAAACATAGGGACTTAACTGGAAATACGATCACCTGGGGATCTACGCCAACCCTAGGTTCCAGCTCCTAGCCAGCCTCTCTGAGGTGGACACCATGTAGCATCTATTCCTTTAACGCATCTCCATTGGTGAATACCATGTGCCAAGCACTGTGCTAGACAATGGGGATAAAAATAAAATAGGCATAGATCTGGTACTTAACCAAGAAATCAATACATAATCCCAAAGGAATTACGCCAATAAAGGAAACGAAGAGAACACAGTGATACAGAATATCTGAGCTGATTCAGGGTGCCCAGGAAAGAAGACCTCATGGGAGGGTTAATCTTTAATCTAAGACTTGTAGAGAAGCAGCCAGCCTGTACAGCTGGAATGAAGACTGTAGATGTGGGGAGAACCTGTGTGAAAGCCCTGAGTGGATCAGGATCTTGGTATGTTAGAGAACCAGAAAGTAGGTCTGAGGGACTGCTCACTGGGCAGTGGGGAGAGGGAGAGTCTATATACAGGGAGAGTAACCTTTATCCTAGGCTTCTAATGTATGCTCCTGAAGGTCTTGGAGCAAGGTAGTCGCAAAATGACCACAACAAGATCTTCTATGCCACATGCTCTTCCAGCATGACTTGGCCACATGAGAGGTAGGGTCCCAGTTCCCACCCCTGAGTCAGGACAGGAGCTGGGATTCTTCTCCCCAGTAGAGGAGGTACCGTGTGACTCTGAAAGACAGGTCATCCAAAGGATACAGCTTCCGCCCAGCTCGTCCCTCTTGAGACACTTGCTCTGGTGGAAGCCCTCATCTTGCTTATAAGGATGACCAAAGCCCAGGTGGAAGCTCACAGGGAGAGAAGTGATATTGAGAGAAACTGAGGCCGCCAGCCAATAGCTGACATCAACCACGAGACAGATGAGTCAAAAAGCCTTCAGATGACTCCAGCCACCAGCCTTGTGCAGCTGTCCCAGCTGAGGCCCCAAACACTGGTGGATAGACAAGCTGTCCCCACTGTGTCTTGTTTGAATTTTTCCCACACAGAATCCACAAATGCAAATATTGTTTGTCTAACACCACTCTGTTGTGGAGAATGCACTGTGTAGTGCTGGGTAACTGGAACAAATGGATATAGGGAGAAGGAACCAGCTGGGAGGCAGATGCAGAAAAGAAGCACTTTCCTAGACATTTTGATTCCCTGAAGTTTAGATCCAAAGAACAAGACCCTTCCTTCTCCCCTACCTGATAAAACTTCCAGCCCCCTTTTCCTATCCAAGGAATCCCTGGCACCTAGGTGACTGACCTGGAAAGAATGGTTTCCCTTAATCAAGGGCCACCTACCCGCAGGTAGGATGGGTGGGGCCCCACAGTGAAGGACCACATAGAATAAACAGAACGTGGTACAGTCACCTAGATGGTCCTGCATGGCGCATACGCCAGGGAGTCATTTCCCTGTTTCCATTCTTGAGCCCATTCTGCTCATTCGTCCGAGGACGTGTCCACCTTAATTTTATATTTATAACAATCATGTGTCAAGAGTAATTCCTTTTTCCATGATACGTAGCATTTCATCCCTTCAATGTTTTCGCTTCCTTTTAAATGTCGTTTGCTATTTTGCTTATTTTAGCATTTTAAAGACTTTTTGAAAAAAAAAAAGCCATTTCATCCAAGTACATTTATCTTAATTGGGTGAAAATCCTTGAAATGCTGAAATGTAGCTAAATGGGAAAAATGCATCCAGAGTAAAGGGTTGCTACTGGCCTTCAAGGAGCAGCACCCAGGGTTCAGTGTCTCCTCTATTGATGCAAAATTCAAAATCTAGAGTGCAAAATTCATTTTGGGAGGCAATAAAATGAGTGAATCATTTTTTTTCTTATACTACCAGAAAAGAAATACATGTTGACTGCAGAAATTTTAGAAAATGTATAGTCAAAAGAAGGAGTAGTAAAAGAATGGAAAGAGAGGGAAGAAAGAAATTAGAAATAATCCTATCATTACCCACAAAGCCAAAATTTCTCATTAATATATCCTGGTAGCCTATTAGGTCTTTTTAAAAAAAGATTTATTTATTTTAGAAAGAGAAAGAGAGCATAGTGGGGCAGGACAGGGGGCAAGGGCAGAGGGAGAGAAAGAGTCTCAAGCAGACTGCACTGAGCACATAGCCTGATGCAGGGCTTGATCTCATGACCCTGAAATCATAACCTGAGCCGAAACCAAGAGGTGGATGCCCAACTGATTGCACACCCAACTGCCCCACCTACTAGGTCTTAATATGCTCATTCTGTGCCAAGCCAATGTCTCTCTTGTTTTTGTTCATTCATTGTACAAATACTTATTAAGCACCTACTATGTGCCAGGCTCTGTCATAGGTAACGAAACTACAATGATGAACGGGCAACTATGACACAGCCTGATGCTTGCCATGGTGAGGAAAATAAAGGGCACTAGAAGGATGCATGGGAAGCCCCCCCCCCCCCCGCTCTGCCACATTGGGGCACCAGGGAGAGATGTCTAAGTAGGCTTAATGAATGAGCAGACAGCAGAAATAAGGTGCCAGGCATCAGGATGGAGGGGAGTGGCCTACATGTAGAGAGTGGCCTACAAATTGCAGGAACTGAGAGAATTTTGTATGGCCAGAGTCTGGATTGCAAGGAAGGGCATAGAGCCAGACTACCTCACAAAGGTGAGATCATGAAGGATCTTTATCCTTTATCCTAGGAGAATGCAAAATATCTGTATAGGCCCCTTGTACGCTCAGATTTAAGGAGAGCCGATAATGAAGGTAGGGAGACTGGTCAGGAGGTTCTTCTCAAGTAACCCTGGCTGGAGATGCTAGAGGATGGTGAAGAAGAGGAAGAGTTCAAAGACTATGGAGACATTTAGGAAGTAGAATCATCAGGACTTGGTGGGTGACTGGATATGGGGGTGAAGGAAAGATGGAAGTTGAAAATGACTACCGAGTATCCACGTTAACAAGTAGATACATTTGTGGATTTATCGCTAAAAGAGGACACCAGGGGATGGGATGTGTTCAGTTTTTGCATAGGAAGCTCCAAGTTTCCATGGGACATCCAGCTGGAGCTGAACAGTGGGGAGGTGAATGCAGTTTGCATTTCTGTCATTTCTGGCTGTTTTTCAGAGTCCCTGCATAGCATCTGTCTCTATCAAACTTCTCCATGTTGGAAATTAGCAGTGTCTACTGGGATACAGGGTTTTGGACTCTGTTCCATACCTAATTCTGAAGCAAATGGTTACAAAAAGAAAAAGTCAAACAACTTGTTTTGTCTACAGAGTATGACCACTGAAAACAAACACACAAATAAATAAAAAATTAGTGGATTCACAAAGATGTTTGGGTTTATAAAGTTTCCCTCCACACAGCACCTGCCAACCCAAGGACATGCCGTGATCCTTATCAACGGGACCCATGTCACCAAGTTTGCATTCCACTGGGGCTTGAGATCATTCTGTTAAATTAGTGTCACTCAGATTAGGCTGAGATTAACAATCCATGAGGACAACTCCTATATTCCACAGCTGACTGAAGATGCATCCCCTGGTGGTGGCTACAAGGTATCTTACAAGGAAGAAAGGAAGACTAAGGATGTGGACAGAGGGTATAAGGGCTCAGGAAACAGGTTCAGAAGATGTATTTTACTTAAATCATAGCCTACTTTGGGTACCTTCTTGTGCCAAGGAGCTGTCTTATGTCCATTCCTCTGAATCTTCCCTCCACCCGCCCCCAAAACTGGCAGAGATCCCCTATCAGGATGAGCCCTGCCTTTCTAGCCTGCAGAGTTAGTTCCTCATAGAGAATCTGGACATTTTTGAGCCACCACAGCACAGGTTTGGGTTCACTTTTCATCAAAATCTTCAGAGTCTCAGATGCTATAGCCAAAGCCTGTTAAGTGGCTCCTTTGGCTCCATCTCAAGGTCTGCCTTCCTAACTCATTTCCGACTGCACCAGCAGGGGAACATGGTCAGCTTCCCGAATGAATTTCTGTGATGCATGCCTTTGTAGCTTCAGGAAATGGACCAAAAAGTTTTCAGCGTATTAGTTCTCCATTCATCCATTCAGCCATTTAATAAAACATTTAGCAAGTGCTATTTTCTGAGGATACAAGAGCAACAAAAACGAACGTGGCCCTTGCTCTCATGGAGGTTACAGTCTAGTTATGGCAACAGGCACTAATACCCAGGGTCCAGAACGGCTGTTCCTATTCAGCAAGGTCTCCTGCCAAGAGGAACAGGAGGATGTTTCATGCATCTCTGGCCATGACCAGAGATATGGAAAAAACCCAGATTCTTTATCACATGGTCCCTTCTCCGTAGGGTACAAGAATCCTCACACTAATCAGGTCCCATAAGCTTTCTACTTTGCCCACGGATCTCCAAGAAAGCTCGGATTCCTAAAATGACCCAGGTAAAGAACTGGAGACAATCTATCAGCTGCTTTAAGAAGTTGCCAAGGAGAGGGGCACCTGTGGCTCAGTCAGTTAAGCATCTGCCTTTAGCTCAGGTCATGATCTCAGGGTCCTGGGATCGAGCCCTGCATGGGGCTCCTTGCTCATCAGGGAGTCTGCTACTCTCTTTCCCTCTGCCCCTGTACCCACCCACCCACCACTTGTGCTTGCTCTCTCTCTCAAATAAATAAATAAAACTTAAAAAAAAGAAGTTGCCAAGGAGAATGTCTATTGAGTGTTCAACTGATATAAAAAACAAACCATCTCCTTGAATTTAAAGTAATGTTTACTCCCAGCATGTCAAGGTATCCCAATCAGGTGAGATGCCACCCCACTTCTTCACATACCTCAGTGCACTGCATCCATGCTGTGTCAGGCATCTATTCTTGCCTCCAGGAGAACATGTGTAATTTTTGGCATTTTCATGTCTGCCACTAACCGATTAAAATTCCACTGAAATTGAAAGCTGCCAGCAAGGGAGCCTCAGGATTGTGGCCACTTTACCCAACATGGATTTGCCCACGGTGGTGGGAGTTGAGGCATCGACAACTGGTGGCCATTCTATGAAAGGACAATGGACAAACATATGGATTATACTTCCTAGAATTCTCCTATTTGCAAAAGAAATTGCTGAATCAAAATCTCAACAGAAGTGATTGCAAAGGAAAGGACTGGCTGACAGATAAGTATTGAAAAGTCAAAAATTTTAGAAAGGGAGAAGGCACAAAACTAAACAGAAGAGTTAAAGCAGACAGAGGGGTGAACAAGTTGCTCCAGCCACAGAATGGAGCAGGGCTCCACAAGGAGGAGGAACACAGCCCATTTACAGGAGAGCAGCCAGACTCAAAAGACTACACAGAGCATATTTCCATTTATAAGATGTTCTAGAAAAGGCAAAATTGTGGGACAGGAAACAGATCGGTGGTCACCAGGGTCTGGGAGAGAGGAAAGGGGTTCACTACAAAGGGGTGCAAGGGGATCTGGGGGGTAATGGAATTCTTCTTGAATGTTGTAGTGACACAACCCTGTGCCTTTATCAAAACCCCCAAAAAGGATGGATTTTTGCTATATGCAAATTGTGCCTCAAGTTTTAAAAATTTAAATGTGGAAAAAAAAAAACAGGGAAAATATTTAGAATAAACATGTCAAATCCTGAGGTAATTCAGATTTATATAGACACTTCAAGACCCAATAGATAGATAGGTAAAATAGGTAATTTGTATGGGCCAGTATAAATCGTCTTTTAAAGAAGCATAGGGGGGAAAATCCATGCTGTTAAATTTTAATTCAGGCTAAAGCAACCTTGACATATCATTTTAAACCTACTCAATTTGGCAAAATTTCACAAAATAAACAATATGTAATGCAGGCCAAGTTGGAGAGAATCTAGAACCTCATTCATTACAGGTGCCATTATAAATCAGGATGGCCTCTTTGGAAAGCAGCATTATGAAACATTTCTAATAATTTCATTCCTGGAAACTTATACCAGAGAAATAACTCAACAAAAGCAAAAGCTACATGTCACAAATATGTTGATTACTTTCTCAGCTTTTACAGGCAAATAACAACTAAAAACTAAATGTCCAACAGTAGACTATTGCTTGTAAATTATGACATAGCCACTAAAAATGACATCTGGAACATTGAGGAGAATTAAAAATGCTAATGATGTAGACTTGGGTAAAAAAAATGTGCAAAATTATATATGTAATGGTTTTTCACCTTAAGCAAGTTCTAAATTTTATTCCCTGTAAGTAAAAACATCCCATATATTTCAAAATAGCAAGAGCCAGTATTATTTGGACAACAAGGATAGGGATTGTGTCAAACTCCATTTCTTATCTGCTTCCCCCTTACCCTTACCAGCAGTGTTGGAAAGTCACACCTTCTAAGCCTTGGTTCCTTCATATGTAAATTGAGGTAAGTAATGAGTGTTGTGGTTTAAAAAATAAAAAAAGTATCAGGAAATAGCAAAAATTTAAGACAGTGGTTCAACAGGAAGTTGGAAGACTAATAAATAGCAGGGCTGATGACAAAGTTTTAAACAACTCCAGGATTTTGGGGGTGGGTTTTTTCTTTGTTTGTTTGTGCATATGTCTGTTCATGAGCTGGTTCTAGAGTGAACATTGCCAGAAGAGTTTTTAAAATTGAAAGAATGTGTTTAAAAATCAAATAGCTTCTAATAACTTGAAAAAAGTTGCTTAAATTTTCCTTTTTTCTTTTTTCTTTTTTCTCCTTTGCCTCCTTCTCCTTTTTGGTATGAAAATGTTCTCAACTCAGTTAAGCTGTTTGGATAATGTAATATGGAGATATACAGTATGTGATTTGGAAGCAATAGTAAAGAAACAATATAATCGGGATCCCTGAGTGGCTCAGCAGTTTGGCACCTGCCTTTGGCCCAGGGCGCGATCCTGGAGTCCCGGGATCGAGTCCCACGTGGGGCTCCTGGCATGGAGCCTGCTTCTCCCTCCTCCTGTGCCTCTGCCTCTCTCTCTCTCTCTCTCTCTCTATCTCTCTATCTCTATGTCTATCATAAATAAATTAATTAATTTTAAAAAAAAGAAACAATATAATCACCACAGTGTCTTAAACATAAATGTTGTTGAGTCAATGATCAGTTGAATGAATATGGACAAGGGCCTGGGAGGATTTTTAAAAATCAAAATGTGGCCTGTGGGCAATTGGTGGTCTGAACACAACTTCAGAAATTCCAAGTCTAGAGGTTTAAGATAGTGTTTGAAATTCCATCTCAAAATTCCCCATTCCCAACACCTAATAAAATGAGCAAAACAGCTAAACCAGTACAAAACCAAACAGTCATCAACAGCAATCAAAGACCAACAGGATAAACTAATGAAATGTCAACTAAAGAAAGGAACACAAAATTCTGGGGCAAAACAAAAATTACAACATGGCATGGCTCTCAAACCACCCTTATCCCATAGAGGTTGTCCCTTTAAGTAAATAAAGTTCAGAGAAGTTTTACTTAATCTCCCAATTCATACCCTTTTCTCTTCTGATATAGAAATAGGAGAAAGGGCTGCTGGGAAGAAATAGGGAGAGTCCAGGAACAGAGAAAGGGAACACCTAGAAAAAGCTCTAAACCTAAACACTGGCCCAACCCCTGGGGAGATAGGAATATATCCCACACACACACTAGTGGAGTGAACCTTGATCCAGGATACTGGTATAATTTAGAAGAGAGAATAGGGCTCAGCCAATTGTAACAGAAAGCATTTTTGCCTTTGTAGACTAAAGCAACTTTTCCCTGGATCTCTCTCCCTCCCTCCACCATTCCCCCAGGCCACAAATAAGTGCATGAAACACAAACTACCTAGCCTTTGAAATATAGCTTGGAGAGGAAACAATCTGGTTTCAGATAGGGTAGAAAGAGAGTTAAGAAGTCAACCACACTATATAATTATAAATAGAATGTCTGGTCAGAGCTGCCCAAGCATAAGATGAAAAGAAAGGTCACAGAAACTATGCAAACTTACTGAAGAAAAAAAAAAAAAAGAAGAAGAAGGAAGGAAGGAAGGAAGAAGGGAGGGAGGGAGGAAAAACATGCAAATATAAAACAAAAACTGAAGCAAGAAGGAAACATGACTCAAAAGAAAGGAAGAAATCCCTTATGTGCTACTTCATACCAGCAACAAATAAGAACATAAATCTCAATAAAACAAGAGCTCCAAACAAGAAAATGAAAACAATAGAATGAGATTTTCTGAACGGAGACTAAAGAATTAAGGAAACAAATTGAGAACCAAAACAACACTATTTTGGAACACTAAATACTTCAGGACAGCAAAGAAGTGATTTTGTGTGGTAAACTGAATTAGTGAAATAAAAGTCTTACATTACAATTAAAATGACAAACATCTTAAAACTGTTCAAGAGAAGTTGACAGCTATGGAAGACAAAAGGTACCCAACATATGGATATTTGATTTCTTAAACTGCTAATCCAACAAAGATTTAAGAAGATGTGCTTACAGACATAATACCAAAAAATTGTCCTGATATAAAAAGAATAATGACTTTTTGGCTCTAAAGGGAAAATTTTATTAAGAATGCTTAATACCGAATATATCCCAGTTAAGCTGGGATCATACAGAAAGAATTCCTCCCATACCCAGGAACAAGAATAAATTACCCACAAGGAAGAAAAAAAATTCTAGCTATCCTCAGACAGTTCCACAGCATCATTCAATTTCAGCAGACAATGGAATAATGTCCACAAGGTTCTAAATGAAAGAAAGTGTATCTTGAGAATGCCATACCCAGTCCAGGATGATGCTCAAGCAATACAAGACTTATAAATCATTCTGGAAACAATGACTTCTATTGAAATCCAGACAACTGAGGGATGACCTTAAATAAATAATTCAGGAATGCAGAAGACATGTGAACAGGGCTAATGATGAGCACTAGATCTATTTCAATGTAGAACCAAGAATAAAGAACTATGGGGAAATATATTTAAATCACTGAATGTGAATGTTATAAACCTGGAAAATTAAAAATAGTGTAATTTTTAAAAATCAAGAAACAAAAGTAATAGGAAGAAACTCCTACATGTTAATCCTCTCATCTTTCTTAGCAAGAATAATTATACTGGCTAAAAACTGAAACACATAGCTTTTTAAAATCCCCAACCGGGGGACTGGCAAGATGGAGGAAGAGTAGGGGTCCTCAACTGATCTGGTCCACAAACTTACCTAGATAACATTCAAAACATCCTGAACACCTACAAATTTGACCTGAGATGGAAAGACAGAAGAGCTGGAATGCTACAGAGAAAAGTTTTTGCTTCTAACAATGTAGGACGGCAAAAAAATAAAATAAAAAAGAAATGAAGTAGGGGAGGGGAACCGTGACTACCAAGGCTAAAGTGGAGTGGTGAAAGCCTCTGGAGCAGGAAAGCCCACCCCTGGACAAGCGGGAACTTTAAAAATCCGTGCCTGAGTTTTCCCTGACAGAAAAGTGCTTAGCAGGGAAATCGGGCAAAATCGCAGGAGGGGCAGTGAAGCATCAAGATTCCCCCAGTGGGGCAGCCCCGGTGGCGCAGTGGTTTAGCGCTGCCTGCAGCCCGGGGTGTGATCCTGGAGGCCTGAGATCGAGTCCCATGTCAGGCTCCCTGCATGGAGCCTGCTTCTCCCTCTGCCTCTCTCTCTCTGAATAAATACACTTTTAAAAATCTTAAAAAAAAAAAAAAAAAAAAAAAAAAGATTCCCAGAGTCAAATAAGAGGAGGGGCACCCAGGGGAAAGCTCACCGCAAATCACAGTCTGATCTTGGTAAAGGGCTGGAGCGCCACAGCCATCCGGAGTATTTGGGAGAAGACTGCTGGTCAGCTCCGGAATACGCTTTACCCTACAGCCCAGCAACAGATGGAGGTGGCTGTCCTCCATTTCCTTTGGGAGAAGCAGTCCCCAGGGGCACGAGTCCAGCAGCTCAAGGCCCTGGATCTGAGGGCGCCAAAGCGGACAAAGCCGCTATCCTCCTTTCACCCTGGGACAGGCAGAAGCAGGGAGGGCACAGGAAAGCAAAAACTCTCCTACCACTGGGCACCTGGCAAGCTGTCCAGATCAGTGCACCCACACCTGTCCCCAAGAGCATCTGGGCCAGTGTGGACTGGGAGACTGCAATTAGTTACTCACAGGGAGGTCCACTCCAGAGCTAGAAATCTAGCTGCCACCATTTTTTTCCCTTTGTTTCACTTTGTGCCTGGGAGAGGCAGGGCGTCTAGGGAACAAAGGCCCCCCCAGGATAAACAGCTCATACTGAGCCCAGCACCTGGCAAGGGGCGGAGCATCTCCGCCCAGGCAGACACCTGAGAATCAGCATACCAGGCCCCTCCCCCAGAAGACCAGCTAGAAGAACAAGGGAAGAACAAGTTTATTGACCAAGCAGCACTGGAAAGCTCCAGAACTGAGGGAAAATAGTATATAGAACTAGAGGGCATCTTTTTTTCTTTTTCCATTACGACTCATTTTTATACCAGACTAAAAATTTCCAATATTTTTTCTCTTTTCCCACCTTAACTTCAATATTTTACCAACTCTCATTTTTAAGTTTTTTTTTTTTTTCCTTTTTGACTTTTGTATTTCTACAAGTACATGTCTTAGATTTATTTTTCATTTCTGGATTACCTTCAAAGCATTCAATTTAATTTTCATAGATATCCGAGATATGGGTTTTTGTTTTTTGTTTTCTTCATCTCACTTTGTTTTACAATGGTGGAAATTAGTACCTTCTAACACATGACCAAAATACACCCAGAACCAAGTGGAACAATGTGTTGGTTCATTCTGTGAGATTATATTCTGTCTTCCTTTCCATTCTGCCCCCCTATTTTATCTTGTTCATGTTTTTGTGGTCAATGTTGGGTCTTTATATAAGTAATACTGGTTTATGTAAATTTGGGAGTCAGCACCTTCTAACATACAGAAGAAAATACATTCAGAACCAAGAGCATCACCCTCTAGGTCCCCTCAGGGAGACTACATCCTCTCTACAACCACTTCCCTACCACCACCACCATCCTTTTTTCCTTTCTTTTTTTTTTCTTCATTTTTGGTTTTTTATTTTTACTACTTTGTTTTAGAATTTGTTTTTCACTTTAGAGTCCTTTTGTTTTATTTTGTTCTGTTCTTCTTTTTCTTTTATTTTCTGGTCTCATCTAGGGTGTATTTTACTAAGGTTATGGTTTATATTTTTGACTCAGCTTGTTCATACAGCCAATTTGCATAGGACAAAATGACTAGAAGGAAGAATTCACCACAAAAGAAAGAACTGGAAACAATACTGTCTGTCACAGAGGTACAGAATTTGGATTTCAATGCAATGTCAGAAAGTCAATTCAGAAGTACAATTATAAAGTTACTGGTGGCTCTGGAAAAAAAGTGTAAAGTGTAAAAGCAAAAAAGACTTTGTTACTGCAGAATTTAGATCTAATCAGGCCTAAATTAAAAATAGTTTAACTGAGATGCAATCCAAACTGGATTATCTAACTACTAGGGTTAATGAAGTGGAAGAGAGAGTGAATGACATAGAAGACAAGTTAATGGAAAGGAAGGAAGCTGAGGAAAAAAAGAGAAAAACAATTAAGAGCCCACGAGGAAAGGCTTTAGGAAATAAATGTTAGCTTGAAAAGGAAGAATATACATCTAATTGGGATTCCAGAAGAGGCTAAGAGAGAGAGGGGACCACAAAGTATATTTGAGCAAATCATAGCTGAGAACTTTCCAAACCAGGGAAGGAAACAGGCATTCAGATCCAACAAAGAGAGAGAGGACCCCGCCAAATGCCAAAAATCAAAAAATCATTCAACACCTCAACATTTAATAGTGAAACTTGCACATTTCAAAGACAAAGAGAAAATTCTTAAAGAAACTTGAGACAAGAGATTCTTGACTTATATGGAGAGAAATAGCAGATCAACAGCAGACTTCTCCACAGAGACCTGGAAGTCCAGAAAGGGCTGACATGATATATACAGGGTACTAAATGAGAAAAGCATGCAGCCAAGAATACTTTATCCAGCAAGGCTGTCATTCATAATAGAAGGAGATAAAGACCTTCCAGAATAGGCAGAAACTGAAAGAATATGTGACCACCAAAGCAGCTCTGCAAGATATATTAAGGGGGACTCTGTAAAAGAAAGAGGGAGCCCAAAGAAACAATCCACAAAAACAGGAACTGTATAGGTAATACAATGACACTAAATTCATTTCTTTCAATAGTTACTCTGAACATGAACAGGCTAAATGATTCCATCAAAAGATGCAGGGTATCAGACTGGATAAAAAAGCAAGACCCATCTATATGCTGTCTACAAGAGACTCATTTTAGACCTAAGGACACTGCAGCCTGAAAATGAAGGGGTTTACCATTTACCATTCAAATGGTCCTCAAAAGAAAGCTGGGGTAGCAATCCTCATATCAGAAAAATTAGAATTTACACCAAAAACTGTAGTAAGAGATGAAGAGGGACACTATATCATACTTAAAGGGTCTATCCAACAAGAGGACCTAACAATCATGAATATTTATGCCCCTAATGTGGGAGCTGCCAAATAAATCAATTAATAACCAAAGTAAAGAGATACTTAGATAATAATACACTAATAGTAGGAGACTTCAACAAGGCACTCTCAGCAAATGACAGATATTCTAAGCAGAACATTACCAAAGAAACAAGGGCCTTGAATGATACACTGGACCAGATTTCATAGATATATAAAACAGTCCATCCAAAAGCAACCGAATACACATTCTTCTCAAGTGCACATGGAACTTTCTCCAGAATAGACCACATACTGAGTCACAAATCAAGTCTCAACCAATACCAAAAGACTGGGATTGTCCCCTGCATGTTTTCAGACCACAATGCTTTGAAACTAGAACTCAACCACAAGAAGAAATTTGGAAGAAACTCAAACACATGGAGGTTAAAAAGCATCCCACTAAAAGATGAATGGATCAACCAGAAAATTAGAGAAGAATTAAAGATTCATGGAAAGTAATGAAAATACAACTGTTCAAAATCTTTGGGATACAGCAAAAGTGGTCCTAAGAGGGAAACACATTGCAATACAAGCCTCCCTCAAAAAATTAGAAAAATCTAAAATACACAAGCTAACCTTGCACCTAAAGGATTTGGAGAAAGAACAGCAAATAAAGCCTAAACCAAGAAGAAGAAGAGAGATAATAAAGATCAGAGCAGAACTCACTGAAATATAGATCAGAAGAACTGTAGAACAAAATCAGAGGTTGGCACTTTGAAAGAATTAATAAGACAGATAAACTACTAGCCAGCCTTATTAAAAAGACTCAAATTAATAAAATCATGAATGAAAGAGGAAAGATCACATCCAATACCAAGGAAATACAAACGATTTTAAAAACATATTATGAGCAACTATATGCCAACAAATTAGGCAATCTAGAAGAAATGGATGCATTTCTGAAAACCTGCAAACTACTAAAACTGGAATAGGAAGAAATAGAAAACCTGAACAGGCCAATAACCAGCAAGGAAATTGAAGCAGTCATCAAAAACCTCCCAAAACACAAAAGTCCAGGGCCAGATGGCTTCCCAGAGGAATTCTATTTAAAGAAGAAATAATACCTATTCTACTAAAGCTGTTTTGAAGGATAGAAAGGGAGGGAATACTTGCAAACTTGTTTTATGAGGCCAGCATTACCTTGACATGGCCAAAAAGTACATGAGAAAATGCTCCATATCACTTGCCATCAGGGAAATACAAATCAAAACCACAATGAGATCCCACCTCACACCAGTGAGAATAGCGAAAATTAACAAGAGAGGAAACAAATGTTGGAAAGGATTGGAGAAAGGGGAGCCCTCTTGCAGTGTTAGTGGGAATGCAAACTGGTACAGCCACTCTGGAAAACAGTGTGGAGGTTACTCAAGAAGTTAAAAGTAGAACTAACTTACTTGTAGGCCATGTCTATGTCTTCTTTGCAGAAATTTCTAATGTGAACTGGTACAGCCACTCTGGAAAATAGTGTGCAGGTTACTCAAGAAGTTAAAAGTAGAACTACCCTATGACCCAACAATTGCACTACTGGGTATTTACCCCAAAGATCCTGATGTAGTGAAACACCAGGACACCTGCACCCCAATGTTCATAGCAGCAATGTCTACAATTGCCAAACTGTGGAAGGAGCCACGATGTCCCGCAACGGATGAATGGATAAAGAAGATGTGTTCTATATATATAATGGAATATTACTCAGCCATCAGAAGAGAGGAATACCCACCATTTGCTTCAACGTGGATGGAACTGGAGGGTATTATGCTGAGTGAAATAAGTCAATCGGAGAAGGACAATCATCATATGGTTTCACTCATGTGTGGAATATAAGAAATAGTGAAAGGGATTAAAAGGGAAAGTAGGGGAACTGGGTGGGAAAAAATTAGAGAGGAAAACAAACCATAAAAGACTCCCAACTCTGAGAAACAAAGGGTTGCAGAAGGGAAGGTGAGTGGGGGGGGGGGGGGGTATGGGGTAACTGGGGGAAGGGTAATGAGGAGGGCACTTGAACGGATGAGCACTGTTATACTATATGTTTGCAAATTGAATTTAAATTTTAAAAATGTAAAATAAATAAAAATAAATCCCCAACCACTTAATAAAAATAAATTAAAATTTAAAATTTTTAAAATAGAGGCACCTGGGTGGCTCAGTTAGTCAAGCATAGGACTCTTGATTTAAGCTCTGATCATGATCTTGAGGTAGTGCAATCAAGCCCAATGTCTGGCTCTACACTAAGTGGAGAGCCTACCTGGGACTTTCTCTCTCTCTTCCTCTTCTCCTCCCCTTATCCCTGCTCTCATAATAAATAAATCAAATAAATAAATAAATAAATAAATAAATAAATAAATAAATAAATAAATAAATAAATAAATAAATAAAACATATATGCATAACAAAGAAAGAAAAATAAAATCTCCACTTAATTCTCATTCTCTCCCCAACCCACATCTCTCCTTCCCTCCCTCACCTCCTGTCATTCTTCTTAAAGGAATTATTACCCTCTTGTGGTAAAGACATATTTCAAATTTTTTTCAACTATTCCTTCCCTCTCGCTACAATTTCTTCTCTAGTACTGAATTCAAATAAAAGTAAAGTATTAAATTGAATGCTTTAAAAGAAATAGCATCTGCCTTTTATACAATATTTATATCTATACTCTAACCGTACGCATATACATAATACATTAAAACATGTGCCTATATCCATAAAAATATATCTAGAGCAGTTGTTCACCCGGTGTCAGCGATGGTTATTTCTGAGCTGCGGGATTTTTCCTCTGCTCCTGCGTCAACTTCCGCGCATCTTTTGATCTCTTTAGAACAAGCACGTTCTCTGTTTGGGTGTATTAGGAAGCCTATGGCTAGCAGAAGTGGACGTGCCAAGGTGGTGGTGGAGGAGGGAGTGGGGCAGGTGTCAGGTGGACCGGGCAGTGGGAGGGGGAGGGGCGGGGCCGGGGCCGGGCCGCGGGCACCGGGAGGGGGAGGGGGCGGGAGTGGGACCGGGCAGCGGGAGGGGAGGGGGCGGGGACCGGGCAGCGGGATGGTGAGGGGGGAAGGGCAGCGGGAGGGGGTGGGGCCGGGGCAGCGGGCACCAGGGGGAGGAGGTGGGACAGGGCAGCGGGCGGGGGCGGGGCGGGGCCGGGCAGCGGGAGGGGTTTGGGGGCGGGACCGTGCAGCGGGAGGGGGGAAGGGGCGGGGCCGTGTAGCGGGAGGCGGAGGGGCGGGACTGGGCAACGGAGGGGGCGGGGCCTGGCCGCGGGAGGGCGGGGCCGGGCCGCGGGAGGGGCGGGGCCTGGCAGCGGGAGGGGCGGGGCCGGGCCGCGGGAGGGGCGGGGCCTGGCCGCGGGAGGGGCGGGGCCGGGCCGCGGGAGGGCGGGGCCGGGCAGCGGGCGGGGCGGTCCAGGAAGGAGGAGGGGCGGGAGCGGGGGCTGCGGCGGGGGCAGCGCGTGCGGGGGAGCGGGCGGCGCTCCGGGAGGAGGAGCCCCGCGCGGCGAGGGAGGCGCGGGCTGGGGCAGGAAGCGCCGCGGGCCGCGCGCTGACCCACTTTCCTCGGGCCCCTGTGTTTGCGGCCAGGGCTCCTGCTGAGACAGTCCGGAGCCTCGGAGACACGCACGGGCTCGGGAGGAGGCCAACCCGGGCCCGCCGCCGCCGCCGCCTCCCCGCGCCCACAGTCAGGTCCGCCCCGCCGGGTCCCGGGGAAGGGGGTCCCCGCGCAGACGCCGCGTGCGGCCAGGCTTGAGCGCCCGTGAAACCCGGGTGGCTCCGTGGGACCTTCGGCCCGAGAGCAGGCGCTCGCGCCCTGGGGCCCGCGCCTCCCGGCTGATGTGTGCGCTCCAGGCCGCAGGGAGGCCCGCGGGGCGACGCGCGCGCTTCCTCCTGCCCCAGCTGGCCTCCCAGCACCTGCCCAGAACTTGTAGAACAAGCTCAGTGTCACCTCAGCTCGGCCACTTTCCACCCCGTGTCCTTGGGCCGGTCACGATGCCCCGAGTCCCCGAGGCCTATCTTGCTTTTAAAATGCAGAGAATGCTATTTCCATCCCAAGGTCAGGGTGAAGAGTAAATAAATAACGTGGGTCATGATGGCTGCACTGACCACGGACACATGCCATGTGTTCAACATAAAACGTTAGTTTATCCACTCATTAGGAAGCTGCTTTGTAGAGGGCACCACTCACGGCCTCGGTGCTCCACACCTGGTCAAGAGTGATTTATGTCATCAGAGTTACCTATGCCCTAAGACAGTTTAAAGTAACCATGTGCTTGAGGAAATGTGTCCTTTCTGAAATATTTCCTGTGAAATACTTTGGCCCTGTGCCCACTACCTAAAGAACTATGTTTTGGATCACTGGTATAAAAATAATAAACACTTAAAAAGCAATTGCTATGAGCCAGATGGAGGGTGTCAGAGCTTTAGGTGAAATAACTCTTGTAGCCTCTTAGTAGCAACCACCAGAAAGAAAACAGGCTGAAATAAGTGGTGGAGTTATAAACAGACATTTGTCATTTTGGGGTCATAGGGTATCCATTCCCCCCTTTTCATGGTTAATATCTTTATTTCTTCTGGGGAAATGACCTCATCTACACTGTGCCACCTTGAGTAGCTGAGAAATCTTTTTTTTTTTTTTTTTAAGATTTTATTTATTTATTCATGAGAGAGAGAGACAGCAGAGGGAGAAGCAGGATCCATGCAGGGAGCCCAATGTGGGACTCGATCCTGGGACCACGGGATCATGCCCTGAGCCAGAGGGAGCAGTCAACTGCTGAGCCACCCAGGTGTCCCAAGTAGTGAAAAATCTAAGTCTCTTGCCCTCCCCATACCAAAGAGCTTACTCTTTGGCCCAGCTTGGCCAACTGGACTCTCCCTCGCCCAAGACTTGGAATCACAATGGAAATGAACAGGACAGAAGAAAATACTAATTAAAACGACAAAATTATAACAACAATAGGGCATTCTGCTGGTGATGCGCTATCTAGATTATTAATGCTCCCAACACAACTACCACCACCATGGCCCACAAGCCTCCTGTCTGCCCATCCAGAGCTCCGGATGCAGGAATCCAGCTAACATCCAGACAGCCGCAACCTGATATCCCAAGGGCACTAACTCTCCATCTCCCCCTCACCCCTAAACCTCTCCCATGTTCCTCCTCTAGGTGCAAGCCACCGCCATCCTTCTAGTTTCCCAGCAGAGAGGCCTGGGAATTATCTTAGACTCTTCCTTTCTCATCCTCCACTCATCTGGTCTCCAGGCCTGTCAACTCTGCCTCGTAAAAGCTTGGAAACCCATTCTTCCTTCATCTGCCTCAGTTCAGACCTTCATCCTTTGTCTCTTGGAAGATGGTGATCACTTCTCCAGGAAGATGCCTCCTATATCTGGGCCTTCCTCCTCTAACTCATCTTTCACGCTGCAGTCAGGGCAATCTTTCTCAAATCTTCCACATGGTTGTGTCAGGAGCTTGAAGCTCTTTGACAGTCTGTCCCTTGCTCCTTTGTAGAGCCCAGGCTCCTTATCATGGTAAATAAGGGCTTGTATCCCTTGCCACTCTGTCCCATTTCTTCTTATCTCTCAACACTCCTACCCAAGCACCTTCCTCCACTCACATGAAAGTTTTCACTGATGCAGGACATTCTTTGCTTTTTTGCTTTTACACTGTTCCCCAGTTCCACTCCGGCCACATGTTTTACTGCTTTGCATTTATCCTACAAGTCCTGTCTCAATCTGGCCCTTCTAACAACCACATCATCTCAAACAGAGTAGGATGAGTGAATGAGTACATCCTGGTTGGAGATGAAGAAAGGAGATAATCTCGCATTTGCTTTTTTCCCAGGCAGATTGTGGGAAGCTGGTTTACATTTCTGAGAGTGACTAAGAAGTAAGCCTGAAACTGCTGGCAGCCATGCTGCCACTACGAGGAAAACACTGCCTGGGAATGAAGCCGAAACAAAGGAAGACAGTTTGCCCATGAGACTGAGTTCCCCTGGTGACACTTCAGCCCCTAGATGCAGCTACGGCTGAAGTCAGACATAGCTCTTGAACAATTGTGTAAACCATTCCCTCTTTTTGCCTAAGCCATTTAAAATGTGGATTTTCCATCTATCACAAGCAGAAGAATCCTGATATCCCTAAAAAACACTAAATAAGAATACCCGTTGAGAGAAAAGCTTTAAAATCCACAAAATAGAAGTAAGTATAGGATCAACTTGAAGAGACAGAAATGGCCCAGTGGCTGGCAAGACTTAAACAAAGAAAGACTTATTGAGGGCAGATGTGCCTAGATTCAAAGTTACCTGGCATTGAAAATGTCTCTCAGAGGAGGAGGGTTGGTTAGACATGCATGCCTGAACAAAGGAAAGTCCAGGAGAAAGAGTTGGCAATGCCCATCCAATTGCCATACAAGTTAAGAGGTATCAGAGTTCCCTTGGCAAGATTCCCCATCTAGTGCAAGGGCTCTGAACCTGGGGTCCCATGGCCTGGCTTCCTGGAGTTTTGTGAACCTCCTGAAATTGTATGTACAACTATACATCTTTCAGAGAAGAATGTCCAAAATCTCAGATTCTCATGGGGGTTCATTACACCAGGTAGGTTACAAATTGCTAAGGCAGTACATGAAAGTATTTCAGGCATTCTAACAGAGAAACTCTTCTGAAAGCCACCAAATTCTTTTATACCTTCCAGTTTCATTCTCAGGACACTCTCCAATAATCCACTGTCCCATGCATTTCCCCTCCAGGGAGAGATGCAGTGAGCCACTAATGGGGGACCCTTGGCTCCACTTGAGAGCTGTGTTTCTCACTGCCGAGTAAGAAATAGGGACATTGGCAGAGGGGGGCTGCATTATCCAAGGCAGCTCAGGTACAAGTACAGCAGGACTTGGGAAGTGGTATCTAGTATCTGTTGACCACATGTTCCAGGCACTTTCCTATATGTTATCTCACTTAATCCTAACAATCGTGAGACAGAAATTATTATCTCCATTTTTTATATGAGATCAAGGTTTATAGAGGCTAAGAAACTTCCACAGGGTTTCACAGCTGCCTGACTTCCAAGACCATGTGTTTTCCACATGGCCAACAACTACCACAACCCACATCCAAGTGCTGGTAATCACACTGGTTTGTGGTCACTTCGCCTGCGGTGCTACTGTCTTGATTACCCCCCCCCCCCGCCCCGCCATGCACCACCACAACATGCTTCTAGCAGTGGACCCCTGCCTTCACCCCAAGCCACGGGGAATTTGAACCCAGGCACAGCTACCTGTCACATCTTCTGGACAGAAAGGCTGATTTAGGGATGGAAACATGACCCAAGTCCACACCACCTTCCTGGACTGTGTAAGTGGAGACTGCACGGGAGGCCCTTTGCCTCTTGGGCACTGGCGAAAACTAATCTTCAAGAGAAGAGAATAAAATCGATCAGCAACCAGAAGAGATGAGAGACAAGTAGCAGGAGCTCCAGCAGCTCCCAGTTCTAGAAGCTCTTCTTTGCATCCCATAAATTTCTCTAACAGCCTGGACAGAGTCACAACACCACGATGAAAGTGTAGTGCGTGCCAGCATTTGATTCCCGTCAGTGAAAGCAGAATGATGTCATGAAAAAAAAAAAAAAGAAAAAAGAATGATGTCATGCCTCACTCAGTCTAAGGAGGGAGCTGGAAGTAGTTTAGAAGCTTCCAGTGAAGAAAGTTTGTCCCAGTAGATGGACACTTCCTAGCTTACCTAGAGAACCAATGTATTAGTCAGTATTGTGTTGCAGCAAAAGACTCCGAAAATCTTGGTGGCTTCCAACAACAAGGTTTATCTCTTGTACTCTGGTTTGCAGTCAGCTGCATCTCTGCCCCGCCCTGCCCCACATGTCTTCTCACTCCAGAGCTCAGGCTGAAGGAGCATCTGGGACATGCCGATCATTCTGCAGAAGGCAGGAAGGCAGGAGGCCAAGCCAAACTATGCAATATCTTCAAAATTTTCTGCTCTGACATGGCATAAAATCACGTCTGCTTATATCACATTGACTGAACAAAGGGCCAAGTCACATGGCCAAGCCTGACAATATATTCCACCTACTGGAAAAACTCCTGGAAGAAATATATTCTACTCACTGGAATCACTGCTGGAAGTCATGTGGCAAAGGGTGTGGATATATAAAACCCTCATAGGGGGATCCCTGGGTGGTTCAATGGTTTAGCACCTGCCTTCGGCCCAGGGCATGACCCTGGAGTCCTGGGATCGAGTCCCACATCGGGCTCCCTGCAGGGAGCCTGCTTCTCCCTCTGCCTGTGTCTCTGCCTCTCTCTCTCTCTCTTATAAATAAATAAAATCTTAAAAAAAAAAAAACCCTCATAGGGAGGAAGAAGATGGTGGCAAACAATAACATAATCAATTACACCAAGAAACAAGCATGGGCTGGAACAACAGAACACATGACAAAGCTATCTTTTGTCAGGGCTGCTGGGAAGAGGATGCAAAAGCAATGAGATTTGTGAATTGAACAAGGACAGAGCCCCAGCTGCAGGCAGTCCAGGTTTCAGTGGCAAAAACAGAAAGTCCTGAGAGCTAAGTCTTTCAACATCTGGAACCCAAAGTGAGAATTCACAAAAGATGAGAATACAGTGGCCCAACGGAATGCCTGATGCGTGTGTCATAAGAATAATCATTATCTTGGGTTTTGAATAATTTTCCTGTCTGTTTTCTATTGTAGTCATTGTGCTACTTTCATAATTATAAAAATAAGCATTTTTATTTTTAAAGACATGAGCCCTCTGAAGCCTAAAAGAGCACGGGCTATAGAGACAACTGGTTTCCAACGCCAAACTTCATGGTGATAAGGAAGGTTCATGTGTCGCATGATGCACCAAGGATGTGTCATTTCAATCCTGTGGGGAAAACGGTCCTGCCACCTATGGTAATGACTGACAAATGGAAAGCTGGTGGTCTGAAAAAGCTTTTCCTTGGGCCGGGATGGGGGAAATCCCCAACCCAGATGTTCCAAGAATTTTCTGCTCAGATCCAATTTGAGGTTGAAGAAAGAGAAAGGCTACCATGAGTTCAGTATGTGTTGGAAATTCCGGGTTCCTTTCTGGCCCAAGAAAGGAGAGTAGGTAACATGAGCTTAAAAATGTCTTAGCACACACTAAATGTGTGAGACACTCAGCCCTGGGGTTTTGTGGAAATTAACAATGAGTTTGAGCTAATTTGCACCCAGTTTGGTGCAATGTGCATAGAGACTTTGGTGGTGGGCTTCTGAGTTACACAGACCTTTGAACGCTGGCCCTGTTGTGTGACAGCTCTGTGACTGTTAGCGAGTCACTTAATTTCTCTGTGCCTCAGTTTTCTCCTTGAAAAATGGGACAACAATAGCATCTATCTCATTGGGATGTGTTTTGGGGATTAAATACACACATGCGAAACTCCTAGCATTGTACCAGACAGCAGGCAAACAACAGACTTCAGTTAGAAATAACTAATACAAGAGAGACAAAAATGATGGATATATGTGTATTTGCGGCTTTTCTCCTCCTTTCAAGAAAAGCTGGTGCTACCTGGTCATTATTTTCTCCTTCTGTCCCTTCTCACAACTTACCCTCCACTTCAGGGTCTTATTGGGGGGAGATCTGGCTAATCGGTGGGAGAAGAAGAGAGAGAAATGAGGATACGGATTTGCAGTGGAAAAGGCTAAACAGAACAAAAACAATAAGAAAACAATAAAGGAGAGAGAGAAGTAAAAGAAAAGAGGAGAAGTGGGCTTGAACAGTGAGGAAAATAAGAATTGGGACAAGAGACTTTGGAGCTATCTGGATAGTGGGAGAGAGGGGGTACCCGAGATGAACCCAAGAAAGGGAATGGATTAGTTCTCTACTGCTGCATCAAGTTTCCCAAAATTTAGCAGCTCACAGGAATACAACTATATCATCTCACAGTTTCTGCAGGTCAGAAACTGGGGAGACTGAGTTATTCTGGCTCAAGGCCTCTCATGGGGTGCAGTTACTGCATCAGGCAGGGCTGAAGTCACCTCAAGACGAGATGACTGGAAGGAAGCCCCCCTCACACAGCTGTGGGCAGGAGGCCTCAGCTCCTCATCACAAGGGCTCTCCAGAGGGCTGCCTGGGTGTCTTCACAACGTGGCAGCCAGCTTCCTCAGAGGGAGTGAGCCAGCTGAGGGAACAGGAGGGAGCTGACCCAGCCCTGGAAATCCCCACCATCGCTTCCACTATATTTTGTTGTTCACTAGTGGGCCACCAAGTCCAGCCCACTCTCAAGGTGAAGAGAACTGGCCTCCATCTTTTGAAAGGGGGGAGAGCAGATGAATTTTGGACATATCTTAAAACCACTGGAAGGATCTACGGGCATATCGCTGTGGATTGTGATTTTTATTTCCTTGAATATTATTGGGGGATGAAGCTTAGAATATTTTTTGCCTTGGCCATGAACTTTTTTGTTGTTGATTTAATATGACATGGTCCCTGGATTGGTCTTTACATTTCAGTATTATTTCCCTTATGCCTGAATGCTATCTGTTAGCATTTCTTATAGTGTAGGTCTGCTGCAGGTGACTTCTCTCAGCCTCCTTCTGGTTCTGGGATTCTAAGGATACATATAAAAGACTATTGGATGTTGTCCCACAAACCAAGGCTCAGTTCACTTTTTGACATCTTTTCACTCTCTGTTCTTCAGTTGGACTATTATTACTCATCTGCCTTCCAGTTCCCAGATCTTGCCTTCTGCTATTTCAATCTACCAGTAAGTACTTCCACTTCAGGTATTATTCATTTCAGTTCTTACTTTCACTGCTAGAACTTCCATTTGTTCTTTTTTTGTGGCCTTCACTTGTTTGCTAGGTCGCCTGTTCACTCCTTTAGTTCTCTGAATGCATTTATAATAGCTGCCCTAGAGTTTTCCTTTTCCAAGCCCAACATCTGGGCCATTGTGGGTTTTGTCTTTATTGCTTGCAGTTCTGCTTGACTAAATATTAAATTTTTCTGTTTGCTAGTACATCTAGTATCTCTTGACTGAACACTGGGTGTTGTGATTAATCCATGATAGGGCACTCATGGCTGTCTTTTTTTGTTGTTGTTTTTTGGATTTTATCTTCTCAAAGGCACTGCTTCTGCAGTTCAGTTCCTGGTGGATCATCTTGAGCTAGTGTAGGTTTAGTTTTAGGAGCTGTTACTCCGGATCTGTGGAAAGCCCAGTGTTTCCCAAACTCCTCCAACTTGGCAGGACTCAACCATTAGTATGGAAAATTCTGCCTCTACTAAAAATCTTTTTTTTAGATTATTTATCTATCTATCTATCTATTTATTTATTTATTTGAAAGATAGGGAGGGAGAGAAAGAGAGAGTGCATGAGTGGGGTGGGGGAAGAAGCAAAGGGAGAAGGAAAGCAGACTCCCCAGTGAGCTGGGAGCCCAACACGTGGCTCCATTCCAGGACCCTGAAATCATGACCTGAGCTGAAGGCAGATGCTTAACCGACTAAGCCACCTAGGTGACCCTCTGCTCCAAATCTTATCATGACTTAGTTTTGTGTTCTGTTAGGGAAAGTACAAATTAGGTTCTAACCAAGGGCAGTGGTTGTCAACTGGGGTGATTCTGCCTCGAGAGGACACTTGACAATGGCTGGAGATATTTTTTGGCTGTCACAAGTCAGTGGTGTGGCATTACTGATATCTAGGAGATGGGGGTCAGGATGCTAGATATCCTACAATGCACAAGACAGCCTCCCAACCACCCCGCCCCAACAAAGAACTCTCTTGTCCAAATAGGCAATAGAACCAAGGCTGAGAAATCCTACTCTAGGACAAATCTTTCTCCTAAGGCACGGCCTTCCTAGAAGCCAGATGCCATTAATGAGCCATTAACAAGCCATTAATGAACTTTCTCCACTCTGGCAGGGCTGAAAATGCAATGAGTCCCAGACCAGAACTGCTGGTCCTCTAGTACCTAAACTCTGCTCTCAGACCTGTTCAGCAGCTCTGAACCTCTGATAGTCTTGTTTGCACATGTCTCTCAGCTGCAGACTCAGAGGGAACCACCACACATATCTCCCCCCTGCCCCATGGATTCTAGCGTCTTCAGTTGCCCTGAACTCTGATCTATGCCTCCTTTAGCCAGTGGGACCATTGCATTCTGCTCAAATTCCTGTTCCTTATGCCACGGGTAGAACACCATCCCCAAGCAGGGAGCCGAATGCTTACAGGACTCAATTCAAGTTTCCCACTTCTGAGGATCAGTCTTGTCACACTTATTGTCTACTGGCTGGACAAAAGTTACCCCCCATAGTTTGTCAGGCCAAGTTATTTATGATGAGAGGGCTAATCCGTATCTTTACTCCATTGTGGCTAGAAACTGAAGTCCAGTGTGTTCATCTTGGCCTTTCCATTTCTAACCAAAACCTTATAGAAATTGGTGAATCTGAATAACTATGATAACATACCCACTGTAGGTGTTCCCAACCAGCTACTCACTGAAGACATTCCTAGTTCAGATTCTCATTCAACAGACATGAACTGAGCCCTCTTGTAGATGAGGTTCACTGGATTTATCTGCATAACAGCCCTGAGAGGTGTGCATCATCATCCCTGTTTTTATGACATAAACTTGTGTCAGGAAGTGTAATTTTCCTAAAATTTAGGGGAGATAAAACAGATCCAGGGATCATATGGAAACACATCAGAAACATGAGGGGGACTCTCTGAACCTAAGTCCAGTGTCCTTTCTTTCCTTTCCAGCATCTGCAGCTGTCTTCCTGGGATCTATCCACCACCTCTCAGAGGAGATTAAATGGCCTCATAACATGACTGGTTTTTCCCTTCTCACACTCATCTGCTTTCTGCTAATTTCATTCATACTTTCCTTTTCTGGCAAGACTGTATCTGGTGCTGGGCCTCTCTGTCCACATTTGTCCTGGGATATATCTGAGGCTAAACACTGCCTCTTTCCCAGGGATCCAGGAACTTACACTGTCAAGAAAATGTTTTCCAACATTTATATAACATAACTTTATTTCCTGTTAAAATCTTTTGAGACTTTTTAAAGTAATCTCTACACTCAACGTGGGGCTTAAACTCACAACCCCAAGATCAAGAGTCACATGCTCTACCAGCTGAGCCAGCTGGGCACCCCTCCTCTGTTAAAATCTTTTTTAAGAAAATCTCTCAAGTGTTAACTAAGCAGTTAACCAATTTGGGAAAGAGAAGACTGAATGCTGTCTGTAGAGCACCAGTGAATACCGATCTACTTATTCCTACTTTTATGACTCAGGAACCAGTTTTTAGTTTGAAAACAGAGCTACATTATCTGTTTGCACTACAGAATCACAACAAAGAGCAACAACATTGTAGTGGGTTGAATGGAAGAATTAAAAATATATATATACATATGTATGTATGTATGTGTGTGTATATATGTATATATATGTATACCTTATAGAACACCTCTGGGTTCCAGAACTGTGGGAGAATAGATTTTTGTTGTTTTAAGACTCCTGGTTTTAGTAAGTTGTTATAGTGGGCACAGGAAACTTAGATGTTCACAGAAAAAGGCAAATTTAATACACTAACCACACTGGACTTTTAAATATCTTTTCCGTTAATATTTGGTTTCCTGCTTGTTGGTGGATTTCTTCAATGACTAAATCTTGCTAGTAGTGACAGCCAGCCATCAGAGCAGACTACAAATGTTTAAGTCAAAATAGGAGAAAAACTTAAAATTGAGAAATTAAGAGACAATATTCCTGCTGATTAGGGAGTGATTGTTGTGTGCTTCCATAGCAACCTAGGTGGGACAGTTAGAATACTTTCAGCTGCAAGATGATGGAAAACCCAAACCAAAGTGGCTTAGACCTCAACAACACTTACTACTGGCTCACATTCTGGAAGAGCAAAGGTGGGATGGACTTCAGAGCCAGGGAGATAAAGTTGACAGATTTAATCGTCTCTCCACTCTGCCATTTACAGCGTTGGTTACTTCTTAAGGCTGTCCCCTTCACTGTTGGAGGGAGGATGTCATAGGCAAGCATGGCTACATGTGTCCTCTTCTAGGTCCAGGAAGAGTCATAGAATAAGAGACAGAGACAGAGAGAGATGTTTTCTGTAGCTCTCTCCTTAGAGAAGGTACTTTCCAGAAAACTAAAGAAAACCTTTCCAGGGTAATTGGCCAAAATTGGACCACATGCCTTTTTTTTAAAACTGATTGCTAATAAGAATAATGGGTCATCCTAAAACTAAGGAGGCCATGAACTCTGAACTAGAAGTGGGTCAGGTTCCCCATGACCTCAGAATGCATTAAATGGGGAGTAGATATTTAAACAAAATGGAGGTCTCTAAGGAAGGACCGGGAAGGGGACACTGATGGGTAAGTATTGTATATAAATGATGATGCAACAATACCAATGTGCCCACTATCCCATCTACCTTACAATATAAAATACAGCTATGGTTAAAGATCTCTGCATTCCCCTGCATAATTACATTCCTTCCTCCTCCTCAGAGTTACCTGCTATTTTAAATTTAGGGCTTATCGTTCCCATAGATTTCATTCTGTTTTTACTATATGTGTTTGTGTGCCTAAGCAATATGTTTCATTCATTGGTATGTTTTTAAATTTAATACACGTGGGATGCGCACATACTATTCTGCAACCTGCTTTTATTGTTCATCATCGGCTCTGTGAGACACGTCCACGTAAATACGTGAAGTTTCAGTTCTCACATTTCCGTGGATGCATTCCAATGAATGGATTAATTCTCCTGTCAGTGAACATTTAGGCTGACGCTTTTTTCTTTAACTACTACAAAGAAAGCTGCTGTGAACATTCTCAGTACATGTTCAAAAGGAACACGAGTATATAATAGAAGTACCAGCACTGAGTTATATAAGGTTATATCTTTAACTCTCACTGTTCTCAGTAAATGCCAAACGAAATCATATCCCACCAGCTATGTCTGAGGGTTTTGCTCCTCCACACCCTTGCCAATACATGCTAAGCCCTCCTTAAAATGTGTTAGTCTTGTAAATGTTCTTTAAATAGTCTGTCGTTCTTGCTAGTCTCCAAACTCCACATGGATGGGCAACCAACCACTGTGTTTACCCCATTCACTCCCAGACCCCAGACAATGCTTAGCACTTGGTAGGTTTTGTGACAAAATGATGTGGCAGATGCTGAACTATTTTAGGGCAGGTTCCCAGCCTTATTTTTCTCTGCATAAATCCTTTGCTGTGTTGTTAACAATAAGAAGGAAGGGAGGGTTTAATCGAGTTACCGGGAAAATCTTGCAATTAGCCGACTCAGCACACTCATGGGATCTGGAGTGTGGACAAAAGATGTCTCTACCTTTATCCTCAAGTTACCTATCAGTCAGAAGTCTTCTTCTCTCCTTCCCGGGGTGCTCCAGGTATCTAAGCCTGCACTAAACCTCCTGGCCAGCGTCTTCCTCAGGCTCTGGCTCAGGCTTAGTTGTTCAGATCCATCCCATTTACCCTTTAATGGAGATGGGGGTTGGGAAGTAGGTGGGTGAACAGGGAGGAAGGGATGAAAAAAAAAGAAAAGAAAACCAGCCTTCCTGGTCCCACCTTGGTGGGGAGCATATCAACACACAAATTTCTGAGCTCATAATTGGATCTGGTTTTCCCTCTGCTTTTTCTAATACCTCCTTCTACTGTCCTAATTTAGTATGGGCCAAATTCCTAGAAAAAGACAAGTGTGCACCACACCCAGGACAGTGGGGACTGCATCCAAACTTCTTGTTTGTTCCAAAACCAGTCTCTGCCCTTGGCAGTGGTTCTCAACCAGGGGCAGCAGCGCCCTCTGGAGGCACATTGGAAATGCGTGGCGGCATTTTTAGTTATCTCCCTGCTTGGGAATTTAGTGGGTCAGGGCCAAGGATGTGCACAATGAACAGGCCTACAGAATAAGGAACTCTGGCTGAGGGTGAGGCCTGTCATGTTCACAAGTATGTCCTTGGGAGAGCCTGGCATATAGTGGAAGCTCCATAAATCCTTGTTGAATGAACGAATGGGTGAATGCAGTCTTCTATGGCACCAGCTCACAGAACTCAAGTGCCTGCTCCAAGCACACACTGAAAACCAGAGTGTTAACTCATCGGTCTGAAACAGATGAGGAATCTGAAGGGAAAATATCCTCTCTGCCAGGAAGTAAGTGAAATAGTCTTTAAATGTGGGGAAAAGATTGTGTTCTCTATCCCTGGAAAGCTATGTAATCCTGTCTCCTCTCCCACTTAGAAATATGAGGGAGTTGAAAAGATACAGTCACAGTAAAAGAAAAGAAAAAAAAGGAAGAAAAAAAAAAGCATAAATGCTCTGACATTACAAAGCAGCCAAAAACCTTATGCACATCAATCCCCTCCCCACTCCCCGGCCCCCTCACCACCATATGACAGTCACCATGAATGAACATCGAGGAACTAAATTTGCCAGAGCACTTACATGGGCTTTCAGAGAAAGTGAAGGGAGCTCCCAAGCCTGTCGTACTCGGAGAGGGGAGAGCCAGTGACTGAGCGCTGGGCTCTAGATCAGAAGGCAAGGGTTTCAAACTTTGCTGTGGCGCCCCATAGCCAAGAGACTTTGGGTAAGCTGCCAACTTCTCCAAGCCTGTTTCATCTATAAACTGGGGATAATGATACTTACCCTACAGGGTAACAATGAGGGCTAAATGAGAGAGTCAGTAGGGCACAGAGCACAGGGCCTGGCACTTAATAAACACATTATGATTTTATTATTAATTCTTTGAAAAGCAACCCCAAATAGCCAGTAATAAGACCATTGACCGCCTTGCAGAACAGAATAGACACTCGACCATTTAACCCAAGGACATGAGCAGACCAACAGAACACCCTGTTCTTAAAAGACACAGATGAAGAAATTTTATTCTGCTTCCAAGTCATTCTGTTCCCTGGTTGAACAACGGTATTGTGACTCACATTAAATTATAATTGTGTTTCTACATCCCTCTGATAATAAAGATTTCACTTTTAGGCCTCTTTTTGCAAAAAATGAAGGTCTTCCAGACAACTTATTCCTCGTTCAAACTTTACAAAATTCATTTATCTTCCCCCATCCTCCACCTTCCCAACTCAGGGCTACTGCTGGCATTTTGCTGTACGAAGGAATAGATGTGTGCTTTATTTCAATAACTTTGAGCATTGATAATAATGAAAACACTTGGCATCTGTTTTCTGTTGAAATGTGAAAGCTTCAGAGAAATATTTACAAAGCCTACTTTCCCCAACCACTGCTCTCAGATTTGATTAAATAACACAAAAAAACATGACATTCCAAATCAGAGTAACAAGCTGTTCTTGGGCTGTGTCGGGGCCAATCCTTTATATTTTCAAATTTATGAGTATGCTACTAGAGAAACACCACTTACCCAGCTGATCCAACAAATGCTCTCCCCTCTCGTTCACACGCAATAGTTTGTATCTTCCTGACTCAACTCCCAGTCACAGCCCCCTTCCACACCTTTAGAGATGAGGGGTGATGTGAGGAATATCTCCATAGTGTAGTGTACGAGTTGAGGCACATTCATAAGCTAACTGACCTTTTAGTGAAGATGCTCTGGCACAAATAAATCAAGGTAGAACAGGGAAGGCTTTTTTTTTTTTTTTTTTTTTTTTTTTTAATGAAACTCAAGTCCCTATTCAGAAAGCTGAGAAATTCTTCTCCCTGGGAGAGCATGTAGGCAGGCAGCAACTTTCACACATCCAATTATAGAGATTTAAAGCAAACCCATTATCATTAAATTTTACTATGTATAGGAGGCTGAATAATGGTCAAAGAGATCAGGTCCCAAAACCTGGGCCCTATAAATAGTACATTATTTGGAAAAGGGGTCTTTGCAATGTAATTAAATTGAGGGTCTTCAGATGGGGAAAGTATCCTGGATTATCTGGTGGGCCCTAAATACCATCATAAGGGTCCTTTATAAGAAGTTAGAAGGAGAGCAAAAAGAAGAGGCCATGTAGCTACAGAGGCAGAGATTGAAAGGATGTGGCTACCAGCCAAAGAATGCCAGCAGTCACTAGAAGCTTGTAGAGGCAAGGAATGGATTTTTCCCTAGAGCTTCAGGTGGAACATAGTCCTGCCAACACCATGATTTCAGCCCAAAGACACCAATTTTGGAATTCTGGCCTTCAAGACTAAGAGAATACATTTTTGTTATTTTAAGCCACTATGTCTGTGGCATTCTGTTACAGTGGCCACAGGATACGAATGTACTGTAAAAATAAAACGCAAATCATAACAGAGTCAAAATTTAATACTTTATGGGAAAATTTAATCCCATCCTCCCTCTGTTCCCATTTTATAGACCAGGAAATTAAATCAGAGAAGAGGCCAAGTGCCATGGTAAATCCACACATACTGGGAGGCAGAGCTACGACCAGGTTTTATGAGTCTCATAGCTCTTTTTAAAGAAAGAATTCAAGCCTCCAGCCTGCTTGGGTGCCATTCTAACCTTCTCAGAATATTTCCGGCACTGTCCAATATTGTCCAATATGGTAGCCTCTAGCCACCTGGGGCTACTTAAATTCATTAAAATTAAATAAACTTTAAAATCCAGTCCCTTAGTCACACAAGCCACATTTCAAGGGCCCTACTACTCTCATGGATAGCCAGTGGCTACTGAATTACACAGCACAGGTAAACATTTCAATCATTACGGGAAGTTCTCCTGGACAGTGCTAGAGTTGACACACAGAACACCCAGCCAACTTCTCACCAAACTTAAAAACTCCATGTCTGTTTGTTCATATTATATTTCCAACACCTAGTGCACTGGCTGGCCTGCTTGGGAACCCATAAAGACTTATATGAAGGTGCAGAGTGACATCAGGGATTGTGACCCTCTTACACTTTCTCCTTGCTGAGTAGGGCTTTCCTCTTGGCTTTGAGGGATACTACAACATAGGCCAAGTGCCACCACACCCCATACAGCTTCTTGTCTAGGCCCAAGAGCAGCACAGGGAGGCCAAGAATAAGACAAGGGGGCTAGACTGTTTCAAACCCTCATAGACCAAGGTCATGTCCTAAAAGAGCCTAGAAAGCATTCAGGGGCTGCTCCTAATTTGTTCTGATACCTCTTGGGATGCCAAGAGAAGTCTGACGCACTCTAGAAAATATCAATGAATACATGTGTGGCCCTTCAGAGTTCAAAAGCAATGCCATGGTCTCCTTTGATCCACATAACTGGTGAAGCAGAGACCTCCATTTTATGAGTGAGAAAACTGAGATTCAAAGAAGACAGACGACTTGCCAAAGATATGCAGAAAAGCCAAGATTCTAGTGAAAAATTCTAACTCTAAAAACTTGTTCACACCACCACCTCTTCTTCCTTCTTCCCTAAAGATACAGAGATATGTCCTAGGCCTTCTTGAGAACACAGACTGAGTCTTGCTCACCTGATATCTAGCAGTGCCTTCCTCAATCCAATAATGCTTAAGCTTGGTTTTCACATTTCACTCTTCCCCAGGGAAAACTTAAGGCAAATCAAGTCCAAAGGGAAATGAGACAAATAACTTGGAAATGTACCTCTGAATAGTCAACTCCAGAAATAGAGAAATGTTATACAAATTCTTTTTTTTTTAAGTATTTTATTTATTTATTCATGAGAGACAGAGAAAGAGAGAGAGGCAGAGACACAGGCAGAGATAGACGCAGGATGCAGGATCAGATCATGGGACTCCAGGACCACGCCCCAAGCCAAAGGCAGATGCCCAACCACTGAGTCACCTAGGCATCCCAAAATGTTGTACAAATTCACTTCAGAGAAGTTCCTTATACTGACACAGAAAGCTACATGCCACAATTGAGATAGGGTTTTTAGGGCAGACAGCAGGCATTTTTGTCATGTGGCCAACATTCTGGAGGTTTTTTCTAACACACGCGCACATGTGTTAGGATTCTGTGGACACTCCTAGTATTCTTAGAACACAATTTAAATCTCACCACACCTGAAATGGGATCATTTTATCCTCACCACAATTCTATGCAATAGGTACTATAATTAGTCCCATTTCACAGTGGAAGGAACCAAGGTTCAGACAGTTTAGGTAAATTTGTCCTCCCTCCATCACTACAGTTCATCAGCAACAGAGCTGGGATCTGAATATAAGGTCGGACTCTAAACTCCTTCTTACAGCAGTACTCTGGCTCTCTACAAAGTCCGAAATAGACATTTTGGATTTATAGGAATTTGTCGTGGAAAATAAGGCCTGAGGAGGAAAAAAGCCTCCAAAATAGTTATAAGTAGGCTTCCATATAGATGGATGTGTACATATATATGTATATATACACATATACCTCATATTTTGAACATACTCCTAATTTCATTCCTAGTGTTTATATTGTCAAAGTCTGTTGGGTTGGTTTTTTTGTTTTTTGTTTTTTTTTTTTAGGCTACCCTCTGTCTTTAAGAGAAAAACCTAGAACCTATTAGAATCAATAAAAATAAAAATAAATCCTATCTAGGAAAAAAATCAACGGTTTTGAATCCTTTTCTCAGAAAAGGACATATTGATGACAAGTTATAATTCTAATGAAATTGCTTCTTGACTCAAAGAATCTAAGACTTTCCAAAAAATTTTTATTACGGAAATTTCAAGCATTCATTAGAGAGAAAAGTATAATAACCCTATGACTCAACCTTTTATTTTTTTAAATAAATTTATTTTTTATTGGTGTTCAATTTGTCAACATACAGAATAATACCCAGTGCTCATCCTGTCAAGTGCCCACCTCAGTGCCCGCCACCCAGTCTCCCCCACCCCCCGCCCACCTCCCCTTCCACCACCCCTAGTTCGTTTCCCAGAGTTAGGGGTCTTTCATGATCTGTCTCCTTTCTGATATTTCCCACTTATTTTTTCTCCTTTCCTCTTTATACCCTTTCACTATTTTTTATATTCCCCAAATGAATCAACCTTTTATTTTCAACAGTTATCCACTCACGGACAATCCTGTTTCATCTAATCCCCCTGCACTCAACTATGTTTGCTGGTATTTTAAAGTAAATCCCACACATCTATCACTTCCCTCATGAATACTTTAGTAATGCATCCTTAACTCATAAGGACACCTTTTTCAAGGTAATCACAATCCATTATCACATTTAACAAAATTACAGTAATCTCTTATCACCTGAAACCCAACCTTACTTAAATTTCTCCAATTGTCCCCCAAAATGTCTTTTTTGCAGTTGGTTTTGTTCCCATCAGAATCCAAGCAAGATTAATATATTGCATTTGGTTATGTTTCTTCAGTCTCTTAATTTTACACCACCCTCAAACCTGAACACAAAATGGATTTAACATTTAAACATAAGACCTGAAAAGTATAAAACTAGAAAAAAAACTTAGGAAAAAGCTCCTTGACAATGGCCTTGGCAACAATTTTCTGCAGATGACAGCAAAAGCACAAGCAACAAAAGCAAAAATAAACAAGTGGGACTACATCGAACTAGTAAGATTCTGCACAGCAAAAGAAACAATCAACAAAATGAAAAGGCAATCTACAGAACAGGAAAAAATATTTGCAAGCCATATATGTGACAAAGGGTTAGCATCCAAAACATATAAGGAAACAAAACAAAACATATAAGGAATTTATACAACTTGAAAGCAAAACAAAAACAAAAGCAAAAACAACTGGATTAAAAAATGAGCTGAGGACCTGAACAGACATTTTTCCAAAGAAGACATACAAGTGCATATGTACATAAAAAGATGCTCAACATCACCAGTCATCAGAGAAATGCAAATCAAAACCACAATGGGACATCACCTCACACCTGTTGGAATGGCCATCATCCAAAAGATAAGAATAAGTGTTAGAGAGAACGTGGACAAAAGAGGATATTGACACTTGGGGATATTGGGAATTGCAAATGCTCTGTATGCCAACACTTCAGTTTAGCTAAGTCTAAAGCTCTCCACAGAATGCTTCAAGTTCTCAGTTCTTTACCCTGAAGAGCTGATTAAGAGCAAATGCCCTGAGAGTTTCATAATAGCTTTGCTCTTAAGTAAGATTTTGCTGTTATACTCGACATGACAATATGTCATATTAACATCCTCTCAATATACCACCAATAGAAACTGTTCTCAAAAATTTCGGTACAGGGGTGCCTCGCTGGCTCAGTTGGTGGAGCATGCAACTCTTGATCTCAGGGCTGTAAATTTGAGCCACATGTTGAGTGCAGAGATTACTTAAAAATAAAATTGTTTGGGCACCTGGGTAGCTCAGGTGGTTCAGCGTCTGCCTTTGGCTCAGGTCATGATTCCAGGGTCCTGAAGCTGAGCCCCCTGTCAGGCTCCACACTCACCACAGAGTCTGCTTGAGATTCTCTCCCTCTTTCCCTCTACCCCCCACCCCGCTCACTCTCTCTCCCTCAAAAAAATAAATCTTTAAAAAAAATTAACTGGAGGAAAAGAACTAAGCTAGAGACGTGGCCAACAAGAGTAGGAAAGTCTTTAACCTTAAAGAAGTAGTCACTTTATGGAAGGTAGTTACATCGGAGATAGTGTAAGTCAAATTTTTCATCTACTTCTCTCCTGGGGATTTTATTTATTTATTTTTAATATTTTATTTATCTACTTATTCATGAGAGACACACACACACACAGAGAGAGAGAGAGAGGCAGAGACACAGGCAGAGAGAGAATCAGGCTCCATGCAGGGAGCCCGACGTGGGACTCAATCCCAGGTCTCCAGGATCACGCCTCCAGCTGAAGGTGGCGCTAAACCGCTGAGCCACCCAGGGATCCCCTCCTGGGGGTTTTATTAAAATGAAGATTCTCAGTGGGTATGAGGCAGGGCCTGACACTCTGCATCTCTAACAAGCTCCCATGTGATGCTGAAATTGCTGATCCGTGGACCAGTTTAAGCAGCCAGAGTGCAGATGTAGATGAAGGCGTATGGAGAGAATGCTCCCTTACAACTCCCCTTTCTGCCATGCCCTTCCCACCTCCCCATATCCTCCCAACTCCTTTCACTCCCCACTCACTATTCCTCTAGGATTAAAGACTTAGTCCTCTAACTGTTCAAAGTACAACCACTCCTCACAAGCAGCCATCTCTGCAGGTTAAAATTTTATGGAAGGTACACCTGCTCCTGGAAATGTGGCTGATTAGATTACCTAAAACTTCCCTAATAAAAAGTGCATATTTCAAATGAAATTTTTAAGGCACAGCTGACCTCACGGGAAAGTACAGAAAATCTCTGGAGGCTGAAAACACAATGCTGTAAAGCAAAAAAGTAAAAGTGTCAGCAGATGCTGTGCATCCTAGACCAATCCCAGCAAACCTTTTCATTCACACACGGGACAAAGATGAAAGACGTTGGGTCTGCAGGAGTGGTATGGGAAATAAGAATACTATGTAGTGCCAGGACCACCAAAGGGTACCCCCTCTAAATAAAGGCAACTAGAAAACAGCCATCCATTCACCAGCAATAGGGAGACCAGAGTAAAACCTAACTTCTCTTGGGCTCTGAGAAGAAAAAAAATTATCACCCAGAATTCACAACCATGAGTCTTCCCTCACCTAAACCTGAGCAATTTTCATTACTCAAGGGGTCCAGGAATCCCTAAACAACACAATTAGCACAAAAGGTGGCTGAGTCAGTAGCACCTCTGGGGCACCTGGCAGAGGCAAATACAAGAGCTCTGAAGGGCTTAGAGATACACCCTCAGGGCACACTGCACAAAGTCCAGTTAACTAAACCCACTAGAGATACGCTAACAGTAAAAAAAAAAAAAAAAAAAAAACCACATAACACGTCTCTAGCTTAGTTGCCATAAGGAAGAGACAGCAAACAAGCAGAAGTGTTAGATATCAAAAACTTCAAGTACTGGAACTATTAGATAAAAACTATCAAAGGAAAACTATTTAAAAATAAAACAAATAATAAGTATTTTTTTTAATTTTTATGAAAATAGGTGGATTTGAAAATGAACCAAATAAAACTTGGTTTTATTTGGGATTTCAACAATGACTGAAATTAAAAACTTCATGGTTGTTTAAACAGCAGAGAAGACACAGCAGAAGAGATAATAAACTGGAAAACAGATCTGAGAAAATCACCAAGAAGGCATGCAGAAACGTAAAGCAACAGAAAGTCAAAAGGGAAAGTATAATGCATATAATGTACATAATGGCAGAACATTTTTACTACATTTTACTACAAGGTATTGAATAAGCTATCTAAGCACTGGAAGGAATGAAGAAACTTCATGAACAATTCCTGAAGCCATCTGCAGAGCTGAATCTATGTTCCTGACACAATTAAGAGGCTGCTTGGCAAAAACAGGGGTAAACCACAGCACAAACGTTTGGCCCTATAGCCACTCCATGTCCCCCATGATCCACACCAGCAAGACAAACACCTGACATCCTGCTCTCCCCGGTTCAAGCCCATTTCAAATTCAAGTCTTAGTGATTAATGCACACTAATTCGTTAAATCCTAACTGTAAGAGAATCTGAGAAAATGGCTTTCCTGTTTCGGCGGTCTGGAGAAGCACATGGAACAAACATTGAGCAAGTTCACGTCCCACATAGAGGAACGTCCTTAACCAGGCATAGGTGTCTTTCAGGATTTTGTTTCAGTAACAAAACCAGTCTGATGCTTCTATTAAACACTGTTCCAGATGCCTGAACCAAGTGCAATTTTTTTTTAAAGTATAAGCATTAGAAGAAACAATGCTGTTAATATATTCACAAGAGACATGACGGTCTACATAGAAATATCTAAAATAATCTATAAACTATTAGAATTAAGAATATTCAGTAAGCTTTCTGGATAGATCAATATAAAGAAATCAATTGCATTACATTAATAATAGTAAAATAGGACATGCAATTTTAAAAGTACCACTTAAGAGCAAATCTAGCAAAAGATGCATAAGATTGTCATTTAAAAATCATAAAAATGTATTTAAAAACATAAAAGACCTGAAAAAATGGACATATATATTATGTTCACAGATTTAAACAATTCAATATCATAAGATGTATTAATTTTACATCTGCAACTATTTGTGGTATAATTTAGAAATTCCTAGTGCAGTTGCAGATGTATCCTTACAGCTCAACAAAATCCAATGTTTATACTCAAGAGACACTCTCACAGGCTACACCAGAAGACATGTAAGAATGTTAATGAAAGCATTTTAATAGCAGCAAAAATTTTCTATCTAAAAAAGACCATCAATAGGAAATGCATAAATTGTGGTACACATACAATGGAATATTACATAGCAGTTAAAATGAATAAAGAACAACTTCATTTACTAGTATAATTGTGAAAAAAGTAAGCTACAGAAGGCTATACACATCATGACAACTTCTAAGTAAAATATTTATACATACAAAATAATATAGTTTATGGATACTTACATCTATCTTAGAAGTGTAAAATCATACACACGCATGAAATAGCGTGGTAGTTACCTCTGATAAAGGAAGAAAGGGGAATAGGATTGGGCTGAGACACACAAGAAGGCTTCACCCACCTTTGTAATGTATTATTTATTTTTAAAAAATAACCTGAAACAAACATGTCAAAATGTCAGTTAATAATGCTGAAGAATGGGTACATGAGTGTTCATACAGTCTGCATACTTCTGTGAATTTGACAAGTTTCCTTTACAAAGAGAATGGCAATGTTAGCTGGTTTCCCAAAGATGACTCACATGAGTGTGGCACTCTCGTCCCTCACAGTGTCAGAAGCGGTTCACACTGGGTGAACTGGGTGTCTTACAAGAGTGAGCACAGCTCTGCAAGCTCGCTTTCCCACCCCGCCTCTCTACCACCAGTCTCATTTTCAAGCATCCTGTCTTCCTGGACTAGCTGTACTTGGAGGAAGGAGATTGACCCCCAGGCCTCCAGCCTAGGCCACCTGCCCCACCTGGAATACCACTGAAGCAGAAGACTAATAACAAGCGTTCCTCTTGCCTCCCCTTGTGCTCTCCACTGTGAACCAGCCTCCTTCAGTGACTTCCTTGAGGGAGGCAGGCATGATCATGGATTTAGGCAGGATCTGGCATATCTGAATCCCCAGATATAACATCATTTAAAGGGCACCAATTTCCATCTGAGTTGGTGGCAAAGGCAGCTCACTTGGGACTTGGAGACTTGTTCTGCTAAGCATAGAGAGCTCTCTGGTGTGTCCACTGGCAGACCAATGACATTACCTCTATTGGTTTACCCCAAACTCTCTTTTAGGAAACAAACTCTGCGCTTTGAGCCAAAACCCCAAGGACATTAAAGTGATTTTAAACTCCATTTATGAAGGGTCAGAAAAGGGTCAACTTTCTAACCTTGCCTTTAGTAAAACTGTTGTGCTGTTTGCAGTAAAGTGTTAATAAATTTGTCATGAACAGAAAATCAGGGCTCACGGCGGTCTACAAAATTAGATTTCTCAGGAAAACGTTGGCCTGAGCTCTTCAACTTCAAGAGATGGTCCTTTATGACCCCAAACCACTAGAAATCCTAAGTGAAGTACATCTATCACTTCACTCTGCATCCTGCATAGACTCAACCATGTCTTCCCAGGGCCCTCCAAAGGAAACCCAAATTCTCTACCAGGACTTAAGTGGTCCTTTGTGACATGAGCCCTCACCTGGACGATGTCCAGCTCGTTCATCACTATAGCACCAGCACTCAATGCAGTACCAGGTGCCTGATAAAGTCAAGAGGACATAGGACCTCTGCTCCTTCCCACCCCATCTCCCTCCAGCCTCTTAGGCTCCTACTACAAGTGGCAATAAAAAACTAAAAATTAAAAACAAAAACAAAACAGAAATCCCCAGAAGGAAAGTGTGCTTGCTCCACCAAGGAGAAAACTGTGAGATTTCACGTTGACCACAGAGGGCTGAGGAAAGCAGGCAACTGATGACATATCCTAAACCAGGTCATGGTATCGAGACAGAAAGAGATGCAGACAGCTGAGCACTGGGGCACAAATCCAATCATCAAGGCACAGGCAGGTCCCACTTCCTCCCTAATCTACCTGGCATACGGTTCCTCAGTCTTCCACAAATGACACACCCCTGTAGACTCTCTGAACTCCAGCAGTCCTGGACTGAAGGTGCTCTGTCGCAGAAGGCACAACAGTCTTGTGTTAGTGTACATCATAGGTAACAGGTACTTTCAACTGACACAATGTTAGAAATGGGAAAGGTGACCATCTGTGGGCAGTGATGACTCCTTGCATTCCTTCTGTGCAGTAGAGGTGTGCCACAGGGAAGTGGAGGCAGCCGGGACCAGCTCCAGAGAGCACATCCTCACAGCTCCACTTCGATGACATCAGCCTAGTGTCTGAAATCTGCCTTGGCAGGAAGGTGTACACCACAGACAAGGGCAAACGCTACAAGCTAGTGCCTTTTATATTCATTTCTCAGGACCAGTTATTAAACATTTACTAGCTGATAACTAGTTCTTGGTAAACATGTTAGCGTGTCTGAGATTTGGGTCCTCAAAGAGAAGAAAAAGAGCCTGTGTGACAGCAGTGCACCTGCGCAGGCGGGTGTTTACTGCTCTCTGAAAGGAATACTTTGTTTCCTATGGTGCTTCAAGTTTTTAATTTCTCATTAGTTTTCTGGGGAAAACTAAAAAAAAAAAAAAAAAAAGAGTACCCTGTCAGCACAAGCCCTGAATCTCACTCACTTATGCATCCTCAAAGATTTCCCTCCACAAACCACTTGCTCCCTCCTTTCCGGCATTCTTTTCAAATATACCCATTCCCAGTGTCACTCACCATTTCCATTTGATTTTGTAAGACCCTCTCAACCTTACTCTGTCCTTCCCTTCAGAGCCAAAACTTTCCAAATACGCTGGCATCCTCCAGTTCCCTGTTAAGCTCCCACCCACTCCACACCACAGGAAGCGGCTCTCAGGTCAGAGTTGACAGAGGAACTAAAGTGACTGGTGCCTCAGCCCTTCATTTGATCCAGTGACATTTCCTCCTCTGGAGCCCTCTTGGAACTCTGCGGCACCATTCTCTATGGTTTGCCCTCCCTCTCCAGGTCTGCTCCTTCTCCATATACAGGGCTCCTTTTCTTGTCCCAAAATAGTGATGTGAATGCACAGAGACCCACCTGTCAGTTATCCATACTTCTGGAGAGTTGAGGGGCATTAAGGTACAACATCTAGAAAACTTACAGATTGTCCAGATGTTCAACTAAAATGTGGAATTTTTTAAAAAATCAAGTGACCCCAAAGTTTCAGCCTGCTCTATTAAACACCTCCGGTGGCCCACCAATCAACACTAGCCACATGCAAGTTGCTGTCTCCCAATTCTGTTCTTGTCCAGACAGCAATTACATTCCAGACCTGCATCCTCAGAAGCTGGAAAGCCAGGGTTTTCTGCATAACACCTCAAACCCAGCAGTGTACCCCACACGTATGCTACATCCCCTCCCACTTGGAGTAGAGCTCCAGCAGCAGGCAGATAGAAGTACCTGAGACCTCCTAGTCAGCCATGCTGACTGTGTTCAAATTCCCCTCAAATCTAGACACCTGTTTGGATCCTCAAGCCAGGTCTCTATTTCAGGCCTTCATTTATTTACTACCCAAATCAGGGCAAAAAGCAAATAGGTCTCCCTGGGTGTAATCTCCCTTCTCTAATCTATCTCCTAAACTATCACCAGAAAAAAAATCTTACTAAAATACAAATAGAAACACATCACCGTTCCAAGTAAGGCCCCTCCTCAAATCCCTAATCACCATATTAAAATCTGCAACTGGTCGCAACAGCATGGAGGGGAAAAAACTCCCACTAAATTCAGTCATTTCTTATCTTCCTCCACCAACAGCTCTCATATTCCAGTCATGCTAAACAACTTGAAGCTTCCCCAGAATATATTCCATTTTCACTCTGTTTGTCAAAGGTTACCTTGCTCAGTAGCTTTCTTGGAATAGCTGCTTCCTTCTAAAGGCAGGGCATGGATGCCCTTTCTATGTTTTCTATGACAGCTACCTCATCATGGTGCTATGACACTCCTGTATTAGTCAACTTGTCAGTTTACAACAAGCTGCTGAAGGCAAAATGTCTCATTTCTGCACCTGCATGACTGACACAGAGGAAGGGGCTGCATAAATATTCGTAAATCTCAGTCTTGAAAGGGTCCTCAGAAGTAATTTTACTCTTCCTCCAAATCCTCTGAGCTTTCATTAAATACCTGCTGTCCTGTGTAACCACCTTGCTAAGTGAATGTCCAGCCTCTTGAACACCTCTGATGACGGGGAAATCACTTATTCAACACTGACATCAGCAAGCTCTCATTCTGGACATACACACAGAATTCACCAGCTCACCGTCTGTTGACACCTCATCCAACAAGAAGATCAAGGCCCTGCTGTGGCTGTGGCTAGAAGTTGCTAACTTCCAGATCCACACTGGTTTCAGGAACACCTGGCAGAAAAAGCACTGGGGGGTGCCTGCTAGAAATGAGTCTGGGAACAATAAAGTTGGGTCATTTCCATTATTGTGAACACAGCTGGGACTTCCAAACTCTTTTTGCCTCTTTTGTCCTAGCCTGTGTCTTCAATGTTTAAGATCCAGAATTGCCACATGTCAAAAAGGTTAAGTCTAATGGGACCATTTTGCTCTAATTCCAGGAAAGTCTAAGAGAAAAGAAAAAATACGATTAAAACCAATTATTTTATTGAAGGAGATAAGCAAATGCCCATTGTTGGCAAAGGGAAGAGACATGTTGGAAGTCAGGTGTGTTCGCAGATGAGAGAGAGTAACCAAGGCTCCACCCAACAAATATTCAGAATCAGGGCTTCTGTATTTCTCCATGGCTTGACTTCTCATGGGTCACTTTCCAGTCAAAGGATTCTGGAGACCAAATCAGGTAAGATTCTTTCGGTTATCAACCAATAGTCTTTACATCTTCTCTCAGCCAAGGCATCCAGGGAAAGTATACAGGCAACCCTCAGAGATACTACAAGTTTGGTTCCAGACCATCACGGTAAAGCAAATATAACAAAGCAGGTCAAATGAATTTTTTGGCTTCCCAGCACGTATGAAAATTACATTTATACTATCCTGTAGTCTATTAAGTGTATAATAGCATTATGTCTAGAAAACAATGTACATGCCTTAATTAAAAATACTTTATTGCTAATAAAGTACTAGAAGGTCTTGCTTCGATGTTGCTGCAGCTTCTACATTGGCACTTGTCACCACACGCTTTTAGGTTATAAAGACAGCTTCTTTTCTTTAAACCTCACAAATCAGTGTCTACAAGCTTCAAACTTTTCTTCTGCTTCCTCACCTCTTGGCCATCACAGAATTGAAGAGAGCTAGGACTTTGCTCTAGAGTAGGCTTTGGCTTAAGGGAACGTTTGATCTTCTATCCAGACCACTGAAACAAGGCTGTTTTGCTTCCTTACCACTTGTGTGTTCACTGGAGTAGCACTTTTACTTTCCTTCAAGAACTTTCCCTTTGTATTTGGCAACTTGGCTCCAGCCTATCTCGGCTTTCAACATGCCTTTCTTGCTGAGCTTATCACTTCTACCTTTTGACTTACAGTGAGAGATGAAGGACTCTTCCTTTCACTTGAATACTTAGAGGCCATCGTAGGATTACTAACTGGCCTAATTTCAATATGTTGAGTCTCAGGGGGTAGGGAGGCCCAAGGACAGGAAGAGACAAGGGAATGGCTGGTTGGTGAGCAGTCACAATACATAGAACACTGATTAAGTTCACTGTCTTATACGGGCACACTTTGTGGCACCCCAAAACAATCACAATAGTAACATCACAGATCACCATAAGAAATATAATAATTACAAAGTTCAAAATATTGTAAGAATTACCAAAATGTGATACAAAGACACAAGGTGAGAAATGCTGTTGGAAAAATGGCGCCAATAGACTTGCTTGTGCCAGGTTGCCACAAACCTTCAATTTGAAAAAAATGCATTATCTGCGAAGTTCAATAAAACGAAGCACAATAAAACAAGGTATGCCTGTAATTTATTTTTCAGATTCCTCTGCGGGATTAAAAAGTCTTTTTCTCATCGCATTGCCATGCTCCCTGCTCTTGGTCCTCTTTTCCATGTACTGGAAAATAAAAGGAAGGGGGGAGAAAAGAGATAGCACATTATATTACCATTTGTACCAGCTAAGTTAAATATTTTAAAATATTTGCAAAATAAATTGTTTTTGCTGATAAAATTATTTGACTTTTACTTCACTGAATCTGAAATCACAAACACAGTACAGCACACCTACACTAATAAATACACAAATATTTATGGAATTAATTTCCTCCCAAAATATGAATTCAGTAAATATTTAAGATGAGTGAGTTTCGTCCCTGTTCTACAGGAGGAGCTCACAATCTATCAAAGTCATCTAAGGCTGAGCATTGCCGATTTCTACAAAGGTTAACAGAACATGGCTTCTGCCTTCTAATAGCTACTAAGTACCTTTTATAATGTGCTTTATTATCAACATCCCTTATAAAAAATATCACAACCAGAATTAAATACAGTGCTCCATGTACTCTGACAGATATGAACTACAGTGGACCTACTAGTTCTTATGACACAGATATTTTATTTCTATAAATATTTTCAAAAGTAATTGGCTTTTGGCAACCATATTATATATAACCCATTAGTTCACATAGAAACCTATAGTCTGCTGAACTTCCCAAGATTTTTTATTATGAATAGTCATCAAACCTGATGCTCTCCAAATCCTACATTTTTATGATCAGTTAGATCTAAATGCAGTTTTCACCTTGGAGGTTTTCAGCCTAGTATTCTGATCTGGCCAGTGGGTTACAAGTAACAGGAAATATACAGCCTGGCACTTAGAAAAAGCACTTGTTTAAACCAGAGAAAGTTGGATATAAGTGTTTTTATATAGACCAATAGGCATATTTTAAAGGTGAATGAAGGATCCTTATGGAAAAGGGGGAAAAAGTAAAAGTAAATTCAAGTTGAAAACACTAGGTATATGTGAACAGCTAGACATCAAAATCTTTCAGGAGCCAGAAGTACAGGAAAAGGCCACAGAAATGAAAATCAGTGGAAGAGAGCTAACCAGGGGCCTGACTGGGTCCCCTGCCCCAGACCCCTGAGAGACAATGCTGTGAAGGTTTATGCTCACTGCATCTTTGGGTCCTATAACCTCAAATAAGAGGAGCTAGGCTAGATTATCTCTAAGAAGTTTTCTAGATCTAAAGTTTTTATTGAAGAGTTCTAACATCGCTTCTGGAATCATTTTTCAAACTTTTTCTTCTTCATCAAAGGGCCAGATGAAACACCAGGTCTCTTTAACCAAATTACAGATGAAACACCAGGTCCCTTTAACCAAAATCATTCCTTTTATCTGTCATACATTAATTTTTCTCTTAAGATTGTCAGAGGGAAAGGGAATTTTGTCGCTTTAAAAACTATTTTTTAAAAAGAGGCACTGTTCTAAAACATGGAGGGATACCTAATCTGAGAAAAATATTTGGTTTCTATCTTTAATCACATATACTGGACTGCCTCTGGCAATCAGTTTGGGAGAAGGTTTTAAGGGTAAATCTTCAGAAGATAACACTTCATAGGCAGCCAAAAAAACAGTTAAAGAGCAAATTAAGACATAGTCTATGTTAAAATATTTGTTAAGATATCCCCAAAGGGCAAGGTGGCCTTTGAATAAAAGAAGAAAAGAATGAATGTGATTTTATTCACAAAACTTCACTGAACGATACAACCAAACCAAACCAAAACAAATAAAACAACTAAGAAGGACAAAAGAGGATGCTACAAAAGTAGTATTAATGTAATCATTATTTCAATTAAAAAAAAACAAAAGCAGCGACATGGCAGCAAAGAGAGGCTAATGGAACTGGCCAGACCCTTTTGCTAGTTGAAAGCGTCAAGCAATGAAGCACTCAAATGGCACGTGAAGGAGATGGTTAGAGGAGCATATGGAGGCGGGAAACAGTCAACTAGAAAGCATTAAAGGCAGAGAGAAAATAAATGAGCACAGGTTCAGAAGACTGAAGGAGGAAAGAACAGAGAGAAAAACATCTATAAATCAGGTAATGAAGCAACATAAAAACCACACAAAGGACTTAGAAAATAAGTCAAGGAGAAAATCCAGAATTGACATGAAAACAAACTCAAAGTATGAAAAATGTCTCCGACGTTCTACCAGTCACTAACAGCTCAGGACCACCTGGGAAGAAAATTTTGTATAAAGATCTAACCACCACACCAATGGCAAAAATTATTGAACCATAAGAAGAAAAAAAAATCTAAACTTAGGGGAAAAGCGATCTGACACAACTGAAAGCATGTGAGAAATAAACAGTTGTACTGAATAAAATATGGTAGGCTTCATTTTCCCATCTTCTTACTGAAACAGGAACAGAGCCCTAGGGTTCAGTTTTCATATAAACCACCTTGCATAGAAGAAAAACTCTTCAAAAATCAATTTAAAACACTTCTACATGTACACATTTGTGCCAAGAAAATTATCACCCTGAATTCAGAACTCCAGAAAGTTCTTCAAACAGTAAAGACACTGGACAGGGATTCTGGGAAGAAAAAAAAACTTCAGATTGAAAAATACAAAAGTTGACGATAGATGCTAGACAGCTTAAAATATATAACTAATACCTTTCAATATGAGGCTAATAGAAAAAAAAATTCAAAAATATAGAAAAAGAAAAAAACTGGAAGACAGGTTTTTAGTAGTTAAGAGATATTTAAGGGTTTTGGACATAACACAATTGATGTACGAAACAGAAATGGAATCAAATTTCTTTTCAAAGATTTCAAAAGCACTCTGCTGTATGCCCAAGTCCAAGTCATGGTCTAAAACTGGGTTCGGGAAATGAGTCGTCTTGACCAAGTCAAACCAGACCCGTGTGGCTCATACACGCCATGGTTATAAAGAAATTCACAATTTTAAACGTGTGAAGAGCCCAAGTCCAGCACCTGCCATGTTCTATGAGGAAGCAGAAGCCCAAGATGTGTTATCTGCTACAGCTAATAGCTGACTGACCAAAGTCTTTCTGCTAAACAAATTCAGTTTCCCGGCCCTCATGATTCATCCAGAGGAGTCACAATGATTGTAGTAAGAAAGTTGTTTTCATTTATGTGCATGAAAAAAACAAAAACAAAAACAAAAAAACAGCAAAGTCCTAAAATTGTTCCCAGAAGAGGCTTTCATTTCTCCTCTGGGTTTTAGAGGAGAACATACACATGCAGTCAATCCTCTCTATTATACTAAAGTTTGGAATAAAAATTAGTAATGGCAGTATTCTAAATATTGTTCAGAAATGCTCTATTCTAATCTTCAACCTTTTTCATCCTCTAACACTTTTCTTACCTCATTCTTCAAGCATTTTCTCATCTCCCGATCAAGATCATTGCAACGACCAAAAAATTTCAGAATGCTGTGCTAAAAGGAAGAAAAGGGGTAAATATTTTATCCCATATACAAAGGTCTCTGGCACAAAGAATTTAAATACTTATTCCTACAGAAATGAGTTTAATGTGTCACCACCTTGTTAATAAGCAAAGAGTTAAATACAGGTATAAAACATACAAATAAACGGAATTATCCTGGCCTTCCTAAAAGGAGGGATAAATGTTCTCTTGGTAGAAATGAAAATATAAAGACTTTTCCTTGATAAGAGAGAAACCTATTAACCTGTAACCTATACCTATTAACTCACAATGACAGAGTGCAAATCATTCTGTTTTCTAATACTCTTTTCTTTAAGGACATGTGAAAATCACAGTACAACCATCGTCTATCACAGAGAGTAACACCAAAGTGCGATATGGCCATACTAACATAACCAGTGACTTCTTCACGAATAAACATTCTGTCCCTTGAAGAATAATTACCTAATAAATGCTGGGTGCCAACGCTAATTTTCTCATTTGCCTCCATCCAAAATGTCATCAAAATACATCAGAAACACATAACACTATTATTAAATGGCCTATATGGGCCACATAAGTAAGCAACTAATCCACAATATAAGAAAACCTATGTTTGAAGTTCAAAGTCTGCTTTCTTTGCAAAGCAAAAATAAAAATCTCTTGGTGGTCTCAGGGCCTATGACGATTATCACGACAAAAAGTATGAATGCTCCAAAGCAGAATAAGATGAAGATTGAAGTCAAGAACACAAATTTTAGTCAGGCCATAATTAGTGTTTGCATATCACGATTTTTAAGGGTGGGTAGGAGAGCATGGTGATATCCTATAATGACATGCTAAAAGTGCTTAAACTTGTAATAATAAGCATCTTTTCCTTTTCTAATTAAGGCTTTCATGGAAACCAGACAACACGTAATTAATAAGCTATGCCTCGTGCTAGTCCTTTCTTTCCCTGCTTCACCATCACTGTACATGTCTTTTTCTGGTCCACAATGAATAAATGGGTCAGTTTTTCTGGCAAGCATTTAAGGTAAACTAAGATCTCCTACTGGTTACCTAAGGACCTTTGCAGAATAACTTCCCTGTGTATTTTTCTTTATTTCCTTGACAACAAATGAACAGGAACCATGCATTTTTACATGCCTTCTGCTGAAGGAGAAATAACAGAAAGGATTAGACTTTCAGAAGGCAATATTTCAGTTTGGCTTACGTCGACTCATATCATCCCATAGACATACATCTTATTTTTAAATCCAAGACAGAAGGTTTTTTTTTTTTTTTTCTGCCTTTTCAACTTTTAAACCCAATGAAGAATTATACTCTTGTGACATTACATGAAAAACCATCCCAAAGTGCTCCATTGGAACTGGTTTACGAAATGGCCAGGGTCTACACTTCTCTTGTATACACATGGCATAAGCCTCTAGCGTGTGATGTCTATCACCACACTGACTGGGCAATTGATTGAAAAATGAAATCAATTGGTATTTCAAAGACAATGTCCCAAGCACTAGGGAGACAGCATGAGGAAGGTGGACCTGGGCCCTCCTCTCAGTCCACAGTCAGAGGGAAGCCAGCTAACAAAGTGACTGCTGTAAAGCAATAGTTTTCCAAGTGTAGTCGAGGGACACCCACAAGTTCCCAAGACCTTTCCAGGGGATGCACACAATAAAAACTATTTTCCTGATAATCAAAGATCTTACTCATTTTGTTCATTACCACTCTCTCACAAGGCTACTGTGGAACTTTCCAAACACTACACAAAAGGCAATATCACCAAAGACTGAACAGGAGGCAAATAGGAGGATCTGGCTATATTCTATTAAGCCAGGTATTAAAAAGAATTGCAAAAATGCAAAAGCAATGTCATCCTTTTCATTCTTTTGTTTTGGAAAATAAGATCTTTTTAATGGAAAACTACTACATTAACACATAATGGGTTTATTATTGTATTTTTATACAAATTAATTTTTAAAAAATTTCTCAGTTTTTATTTCTAATTCAGTAAATATCGATGGATATAGTCCACATACACAAAAGTTACCTAGGGTCCTCGGTAATTTTTAAGAGCATAAAGGAGTCATGAGATCAGAAAGTGTGAGAACTATCTTACAGTAGGAACTGTATTATATGTGGTTATTGGAGTACAGAGTGACCACACCAAGAGAATCTAGGCCTGGAAAGGAGGAAAGGAAAGGAAAGGGAAATGACAAATGAATAAAACCTGGAGGATGAAGAAACCTGGTCTAGTGCACCGGAAGTAGAGATAGTGGAGAGCTGTAAGATAAACAAGGAAAAAGCACAAAGGCTTAGAAGAGGGAAGCATGTTCCGAAACAACTGCAGAGGAGCACACAGGAGCAAGCGCAGAAGAGGTGCAGGAGGGTGGTAAGACCCAAGGGATAAGTGGGGGCCCGGTTCATGAAGGCCCTGAAACACCACAAAGTGAGAAATTTAGATTTGACAACTGCAGGCAAAGGGAGCCATTAGAGGGGAACAATGATTCAACTTACATTTCAACAATCACTCCAGTGCAAGTGAATGAGGACAAAGAGGACAAAACAGGGGACTAGGGTGGCCCCACTAACACTGAAATTAACTGGTGTTAATAAACACATAAATCAGTGGAACAGATCAGAAAGCCCAGAAATAGGCCCAGTCACATATGGTCAATTGTTTTGACAAAGACAGCAAGATAATTTAGTAGGGAAAGGATGGTCACTGCAACAAATGGTGCTGCAACAACAATATCCATAGAGAAAGAAAGAAAAACTGGCTCATACCTCACATAATACACAAAAATTAACTTGAAATGAATCACAGATCTAGATGTAAAAGCTAAAACTCTAAAACTTCCAGAAGAAAAAACAAGAGAAAATCTTTGTGACCAAGAAACAAAGATGCTTAGATGGCAAAACAAAACAAAAAAAACCAACCACAAAAAAAAAAAAACAAAACCTAGTAATTAGACCTCATCAACTTAGAAACTGCTCTTTGAAACACAATCTTAAGAAAATGAAAAAGAATGTTCCAGACTGAGAGAACATATTCACAATACACTCATCAAACAAAAGACTTGTATGTCAAATGAAAAAAAAAAAGAGTTCTTAAAATTCAATAATAAAGCAAACAACACAATTTTAAAACAAGGGCAAAAGAAAAAAAAGAAGAAATAAATAAAATGTAAACTTTTTTTAATAAAATAAAATATGGGCAAAAGACTTTATATGAATGGCCAATAAGCACGTGAAAGATGCTCAAAAACCAGCCATCAAGGAAACACAATCTAAAACCAAATGAGGGGCAGCCCGGGGTGACTTGGCAGTTTAGCACCGCCTTCAGCCCAGGGCGTCGTCCCACATGGGGCTCCCTGCATGGAGCCTGCTTCTCCCTCTGCCTGTGTCTCTGCCTCTCTCTCGCTCTCTCTTTCTCTGTGTCTCTCATGAATAAATAAATAAAATCTTAAAAAAAAAAGGACACTACGGCACCCATAAAAATGACTAACCTTAAAAAGACTTACAGTATCAATTCTTGATCTAGATGTAGGCTGAAAAAAGTCTGCCTGAAGTATATTGTCAAGCAATAACAACAAAAATACCTAACTTCACAGGCCACAGGTATTACTCACTACCTTACTATTAGTCTTTAAAGTTTACTCATTTAAATGATGCTATTATTATAATTTTGTTATGTCTACAGTTTATGACTATCAGAAGGAAAATAACATATCATGCAAAGTTAAAGAAAAATAGAAATGCTCCTTACAGCTATCTCATGTAGCAAATATATGAAAAAAGCTAAGTATTTGACATTTGTAAAAATACCAGCTTAATTTAATGCTTTCCAAAACTGGGCTTCCTTTCTATTTTGGTTTAAACCATGGAATTTTACTTCCATCCCACTAACAAATAAGTAAACCTGTCAAATTAGACCAATTATAATTTAAATCTAGCTAACATCTAATTATTAAAAATGTTTCAAACTTCTTTAAACACAGAATGGTAAAGATCAAAGAAAATCTTAGAAAAATCTTAAAATCATTCCATTATGATCAGAAGAGTCAGAACTCAACATAACTGTTCTACTGCCCTATAATGAAAAAAAAGGAAAGTGTTTTATTGTAAGAAGGTGGATTCTAACTATTACATACCATTTCAGAAGTTCCCTAACGAGTTCCCTAACGAGCTACCACATGCTGCATTCTTACTAATCATGAAAGGGAATGGTGTCTGAAAAATCACAAGCATCAGTTACTAATCTTTAAGAAGTTAAGATCCATTCCTTTCCATTAGTGGAGGTAACATTTTACACCAGTGTATTGTACCTAAGTTTCATTTTTGCTTTCTGGTCGTTTTTCTGAACTCTTACATTTTTGTGACATTCCTTAAGCAAGTTAATCAAGACGTTGCATTCTTCAGTGTGCAAGTGTGGAGATAAGTCAGGATGCATCTTTAGGAGGTGACGGAGCACAGCAGGGCAACCTGTGGATACAAGAGTGTCTTGAATACGCGTGACTGTATTTGTTAATGCGACCTAACACTATTTCAGCAAAAACGTGCCATGAGCTTTATCAGAAAAGAATGCTGACCTTAGGCAAATTATTAAACCTGACCCTGAGCTTCCTTATCCAACAATTTAACAGATTCAGCAGGTCATCAGATGTTGTTTGAAGAACTGCAGGTTCAGAAAAAAGGCAGGACTCCACAAGAGACCCAATCCTGGAAAGAAGTGCTTCAGAAGAACAGCTAGCCTGTATTAATAAACCTAATTTCAAGTATTTTCCCCACATTCCTGAAATTGATCACAATTCATTTTGTTCAGATGAAATTCCATAAAATAATTGGTTTATTAATCCTTTTAAAATGCATATTCCTCTGAGAGGTTAAGCTCTTTAGTCCTACATTACTGTGAATACATAAGGACTGCTTTCTTCCTAACATCTGGCTGAGAAAATCCAACTTAAACAATGAAGAGAAACAAAAAGCAGATGGGAAAAACGTTTTTCAATTTAGCAGATATATCCATAATGCAGTTATTACTATGAAATCAAGAAGCTGAAATCCCAGAAATTAAATGTAACTGGTTCTTTCACAAAATAGTAAATTAGCAGCCAACTTTCAAAGAAAAAGCATTATTTTGAAGTGTTTGCCAAAGTTAGGTAGCATTATTCACCTATTCTTTTTTTAACGTATTCTTTTTAACTTGAAAAAAGAACCAATTAATTGTTTTAATCTTTTAAAAGTTTCAAGAAAGAAAGCCTAAGAGAAAATAATGACCTTAGTTTGGGAAAAGAGTTCTTAGCTAAATAGGCCAAAAGCCCAATTCATTTAAAAAAAAAAAAAAAAAAAAAAAAGGTAAAATCTTATCAAATTAAAAAAAACTTTCTCACTTCAAAATACACCATTAAGGGCAGCCCGGATGGCTCAGCGGTTTAGCGCCTGCCTTCTGCCCAGGGTGTGATCCTGGAGAACTGGGATCGGGTCCCATGTCGGGCTCCCTGCAAGGAGCCTGCTTCTCCCTCTGCCTGTGTCTCTGCCTCTCTCTCTCTCTCTCTCTCTGTGTGTGTATTCTCATGAATAAATAAATAAATCTTAAAAAAAAAATACACCATTAAGAAAATGAAAAGACACAGGGATGTAAAATACAACTAAAGGGAATGTAGTCAATAATATTGTTCATACACTTATCATGGTGAGCATCTCATAATGTATATAATTAAAAGAAAAGAAAAGAAAAAAACAAGCCACACTTTGGGTGATAACAACATGTTAATGCGGGTTCATCAACTGTCAAAACATACAACTCTGGTGGGGGATGCTGATAGTGGGGCAGGCTGTACATGTATGGGGCAGGGGGGCAAATGAGATCTCTCTATACGTTCTATTAAATTTTGCTGTGAATCTAAAACTGCTCTAAAAAATAAATATCCTACAAGCTATAGGCTAGGAGAAAATATTTGCTAATCGTATATGAAAGAGGATTTGTTGAATGCTTACAAAGAACCCAACATTTAAAATGGACCCAAAAAATTGGCAAAAAATTTGAATGAATACTTCACAGAAGATGACACAGGAATGGTTAATTAAGCACACAAAAAATGCTAAACACCATTAGTCACAGGAAAATGCAAACTAAAATCACAATGAGATACCACTACACATCCTCCCAAATAGCTATAATCAAAAAGTCAGACAATAACAAGCATTGATTAGGATGCAGAGCAAACAGACCTCACACATTTCTAGTAGAATAGTACATACTTAGGGAAACAATTCTGGCAGTGTCTTAAGGAGTTAAACAGAAACTTACCAAATGACCCAGAACACGAAACTGCAACTCCTAAGAATCTATCCAAAAGAAATGAAAACACATATGCACACAAAGGCATGTATGTGAATGTTCACAGTATTATTCATTATAGCGAATACCGAAACAATCCAAATACCCAATAACCTGGTAACTGGATACACCAATGTGGTATATCTAGACAATGAAATACTATTTGGCAATCAACAGGAATGCACTGATACAGATATCAACACAGATGAAGCTCAAAAGCACTAAGCTAAATGAAAGAAGCCTGATTCAAAAGACTATACAGCATGACTCCATTTATGTGCAATGTGTAGAAAAGGCAAAACTGAAGAGAAAAAAGGCTGATGGGCCTGAAAGTGAGAGTGAGGATTATTTGCCATTGGGCACAAAGGAATATTTTTACATAATAAACACATTTTAAAATAGGATTGTGGTAATGGTTGCACAATTGCAGTTCACTAAAATTAGAGTTCACTTACATAAGATGGGTAAACTTATGATATGTAAATTGTACCTTAATAGAGTTAATATCAAAAAGTTCAAGAAATTCAAACTGCCTATCTACCTTCCACTCACAAGTAAAATCCTCAAAAATATCTAAATAAATAACTCCAGAGAATTATAGTATTCCTACTACTGCAAAACTCAGTTTATAAAAATACATTAGTAGATCACTGGTCCACTGAGTGACTACTAAGTGTGCATGCACACACAGCATGGCACAGCTGAAGATCACATATCAGGCCACTGTGGCCAGCAAAGGGTTTAAAATGGAAACTAGAATGCAGCCAAGTTCAAGTTGGTTTGCCTGCTACTGACTACAAAACCTTTAATGACATAATCTTTTTACCTCAGAAAAATGAGACTTCACATAGTCTAACAATTTAGATCATCTAATATTATAACCAATATTATGCATCTAAACCTATTAGTTACCTGGTTGATTTCTGCCTCACTTACTTTTTTCTGAAAGAAGATGTATACTGCCTTAGCCACCTAGAAAATGTCTTATTTTGTAAATATATTTGACAAAAATGTTTGCATATTTCTATCAATCAGCCTCAGATGAGTGCTCTTACAGTTCAGAAACAAGCTTACAATGTAGTGAAATGATCTCTTTGGTTGGCAAAGAATTTAGAAGACACTTGGCTGCTGAGATAAATACATGCACATTTTACACAAGTATAAATGCATACATATCATAATGTATATTTTTCCTCCCCCCATTACAAAAGTTTATGCTACTATAGACCCAGCCAGGGTACCAATGAGATGTCTTCCCTTCTACTTACTTATCCTAGGTAACTATGTCCAGTGAGAAAATAGTTTCATACAGTTTCCTTTTCCTAGTCTTCTTGGTAAAAAGCTAAGCTACTACTTACCCTACACTTCTAAACAGTGACCAAATCCCTTATCTAACAAATTCCTTGCTTTACCAGTCTTCTCCCTCTTTCCTCCACCCTCTTTTTACTAAGATACCCTCTCCTTCTTTCTGCGCCCAGTGTTGTCTGACTTCATTAACAGTTGGTGCATACACAGGTGTTCTGCGAGACTTTCGCTATTCACAAAGCACAGCTATAAAACAATGGCATTGTTCTTAGAACACGCTGGTGTGAGTGCTGATATCGCCCAGCAGTCATCTTTAAAAAGCCTGAATTCTAATCAGCATTATTATAACTCAAAAGTAACTTATGAACTGAAGAAAACTAAATGTATATTCCATATTCTTACTTTGAAGATTCCATCAAAGCCATAAGAATATATCTACATTATTAGTGTAGAAAATAATTTGTTGAACACTTACCACACACTAGGCACAAGTCTTATAATCCTTCCAATAACTGTAGGGAGTAGGTAACTTCATAAATTCAGTGAAACCATAAGAAATTGACTTTTTGTAGTTCAAATATGCATTACTCATATTTTCAGAGTAACACTGAGCCTCAAGTCACATGGTAAGTGGCACAGTTACTACCCAATGCAATTTCTCACCAGGACAGATTATTCCAATGTTCAAAATAGGAAAGGCATGCCTTCCCAGCAGTTTGTGGATGAAATAAATACAGATAGAAAAAACTATTTCCCAAATAGCCTCTGGCTGGCTACAAGTTCTACAGACACTAATTCTAGGCCTACCTTCCAAAAATGTGATAATGTAATAATCCTATATTATTAGAAATAGAGGGCTTGTCTCCCTCAAGAAAAAGAACAGTGCTACATTTGTCCTGATCAACAAAGTCCAAAATACTGACAATGTGAGTATTTGGAGACAGTGCTCAGGATAAACATGGCTTTGACTCTAGGTTTAAACAGGAAGCCATTAATGAAACTGGGAATATTCACCAATATAGGGAAGTCCACATCAGAGGAGACAGATAAGAGAAACAATCTGGTTCAGTAGGACAATCAATGGATTTGAAATAAAAAGTTATGGATTTATCTGTCCATAAGTTCTAACACTTTGGTTACTTACTCTGAGACCTAAGTCTCTTCTTCTGTATATTGGAATTAGCTCTTGACCTCTATCTCTGGGTGGTCATGAGGTTTAAAATAACATACGTGGAAGCATCTGAAATAGTGAGCAGTGACTGTGACACATGTAAAGTAGTGTTTGTATATCTGAAATGCTCTGTCACTGGATGGGAAAGGGTGAACTAAAATTTACAGTGGTGCTTCCAAGGTGCTTTCCAGAACAGGACTGGAAACCAAAGGGTGGATGCTAACAAAGGCAGAAGTCCTCTTCCTGGAGCTGTCCAACAAGGAAACTGGCTGCTCTGGGAAGTTCTCGGTTATCTGTCCTCACATACCCCAAGGAGACTGGCTACATCAATGAGGATGCCACACTGTATTCTTGCACTGCATCCTTACGTTTCTTCTCAAATCTAAATCCACAATTAAATGATTTTAACCTATTTCCAAAACTAAAATTCTGTCCATGGACTTGACTTGTTACCACTAAGAACACACGAAAGAATTTCAAAAGGGTAGGGCCGAAATAATTCTGAACATCGACCACGTCTACGGCCATACCACCCTGAACGCGCCCGATCTCGTCTGAACATCGACCACACTGTTGAACAAAGCTGAAGGGAACATTCATCTGTGTTAAGACTTCGTGCATGGATGTTCACAGTGAGAAAGAGGAACAAATAAATATAAATAAATAAATTCCATTCAAACTGTTATCATTTAAACACAAAACTTCAGTCCCACCTGTGCATTGGCATCTAGAAAACATCAGGAGGGTTAACTTGTCACAGTTACAATGCTTCCCTTTCCACCTCAACTCCACTCACTGCTTCAAGTGTGCTCACATTAATACCAAAACAGCCACTAACTCTTAGAAATGTTCAGCTGTGACAATTGGATGTTTTGATAACTAGGTGACAGGCCCCTGCAAAGCAACTTTAACTTTTACTTGAGG